>NW_015161422.1:626686-635950 GCF_001447785.1 Gekko japonicus
TTTCCATGGACTTTATAACTGACCTCCCTGTGAGCAAAGGGAACACTGTTATTTGGGTGGTGGTTGATTTGTTTTCTAAGCAGGCTCATTTTGTGCCTTTTCCTTCCTTGCCTACGGCACAGAAGTTGGCAAAGTCGTTTATGTCTCACGTGGTGAAAATTCATCAATTGCCTGCTAAGATTATTTCAGGTGGAGCAAGGGCTCAGCAGTGCGTATCATCCCGAGACCGACGGCCAGACAGAGAGAGTGAATCAGACCCTGGAACAATATCTTCGTTGTTTTACTAAGGGCTCAGCAGTGCTTATCATCCTGAGACTGTCGGCCAAATGGAGAGAGTGAATCAGACCCTGGAACAATATCTTCGTTGTTTTACTAATTATCAACAAAATGATTGGTGTGAATTGTTGCCTCTTGCTGAATATTGTTATAACAACACTGTACATAGCTCCACGGGCATGTCTCCTTACAAAGCTGTCTCTGGTTACGACAGCCCCCCCTTCCTTTTCTGGAGGGGATGGGCCAACGTCCCATTGGGGATGCTAATTCTTGGTGTACTTCCTTACAGGACGCATGGCCTCTGCTATGCCAGACACTTAATGCAGCTAAAGCTGCTTACAAGGCCCAGGCAGACAAGGGTAGGGTGGTGGGATTTGATCTGAAACCTGGGGACCTTGTTTATGTTTCAACCAAGAACATTAAGATGTTGAGGCCTAGCAGGAAATTGGGATGGAAGTTCATTGGGCCTTTCAAAGTGCGTAAAGTCATAAATGATGTTGCGGTTGATGTGGTTTTGCCAAAAAATTTACGTGCTCTGCATTCTGTATTTCACATGAGTTTATTGAAGAAAGATCCTGGTCCGTCTCCCTGGAGACCATCGATTACTCCTCCTCCACCTGTTATTCTGGAAGGTGGTGAACATTTTGAAATCGCTGACATCCTTGATTGTAAATTGAAACGTGGTAAACTCTGGTACCTTATTGAATGGGTGGATTTCGGTCCCCAGCACCGTGAATGGGTGGAAGAAGGGGATATTCGGGCCCCTTACTTGATTCGCGGGTTCCACAGGAAGTTCCCGGACAAACCGGGAGTTCTCCCGCCCAGCCCGGGAGATCTCCCGCCCGACCCGGGAGGTGTGTTTTAAGATGTATTTTTGGGGGGGCAGTATGTCAGCAAGCTGCCATTATGTTTCTATGACCTCTGTGTACATATCCTTCCCCTGTTGCACCCGGCTTGTTATTCTGCTTCTCTGCTGGAATGCCTAAGATAATCTACTGGAGGGTTTGTGGAGGAGAGGATGCTGTAATGCTTGCCACTGATTATCGCTTGGGAACTGCACCTGTGTTTTGTCTGATGTTCTGCCTGGTTCTCATGGACTGGGCGCGCAACCGTTTCTTTAGCCCGCCAGCGGGAATGTTATTCATTGGATCTGTGTCTGTTTGAATTTCCTTTATTATGCTTGCCCTACCTGTGTATCCCCAGTTCTAACAAAGAACGTGTTTGAGTGTCTTTCCAACGCTTTGAAATAAATTTTGCTTTTCTTGAAAACGTGGATTTATTCTCGATGCTTGGGGATCCAACACCATGGCATGCAAGCTTCTGCCTTCAAATTCCTTTGCTCATGCTTGTTCAACCAAGATGGGCTCCATAGGCTGGAGGGGCTAATTGTGCCTGGGCAGAATGGGGGGAGCAAAGATGCTTTGGGGCAAATGGGGCCCAGTGCTGGCTGCCAGCCATTCATCTCTCAAGCAGCTTCCCACAGCCCACTCCAGCGGTTGGCCCATCATCGAATGGGTAGGGAACACAGACCTGCAGGCTGAAGGCTTGTCCTGGTGCACAGCTCACATTGAAAGGAGCAGGCTGAAAGGGTGCTTGGCATTCATCAGCTCTCTCTTGGCAAAGAAGGGGTCTCATTTACCCCCTTTGCTGGGAACAAAGGTGCAGTCTGCCAGCATCTCTTCCCTCTGCTGCTCTTGGATGATGGCACCCCCATCCCACCCCTGGAGGACTGGAGGCTTGGACCACAAGGCACAATGAGGTTATGTATCCTGTGATGGGGCACGGGAGTGAATTTTGGTGTGTTAACTTGTAACAAAGCCTGCTGAAAAGTACTGGGTTCACTGCATGGAGAACTCGGACGACGACATACTGTAGCACACGTTTATTGTACTTCACACAAACAAAGACTAACTCTAACGGCCAACAGGGCCAACTATATACATATCCACCCAGCCACCCCCCACTCTCATTGGAGGGTTTAAATGTCCCGCCAAGGTGGCTATTGGTTGGGGCTGGGGGATCCAGGATCCGAAGTTTCCATTGTTCTAGGATCCAAGCTCTGGCCAGTCCGCAGACCCCTGGTGGAGGTCCACGTACATAACACCTGCTGCCGGGTGAAGCATGAGGAAGTTGCTTCAATGGGAGAGAGGAGTAAAAGTAGCCACTCATGAGTGTTATGGGGTCTTCTTATAGCTCACTGCAACTATGTTGTTGGACCCTAGCACTGAGCTCTAATTTCCAACTGCCTCTGCTGCTTCCAGCCCCAATACCAGACCCCTGACCTCAGTTGCCCCAACAGGTGGGTAGGGGAAGGTGCTGGCAGCAGTTTGGCTGTCAGCTGCACCCATTGTTCCCAGACAATGGAATACCATTGCTTTGACCATGCAGACTTTAGTTGGCAGGGTGATGTCTCTACTTTTTATCATGCTGTTTAGGTTCGCCATCGCTTTCCTCCCAAGGAGCAGGCATCTTTTAATTTCATGGCTGCTGTCACAGTCTGCGGTGATCTGGGATCCCAGGAACGTGAAGTCTGTCACTACTTCCACGACTTCCCCTTCTATTTGCCAAGGAGTGATGGGGCCGGATGCCATGATCTTAGTTTTTTTGATGTTGAACTTCAAGCCCACTTTTGCGCTCTCCTCTTTTACCCTGAGCAAGAGGCTCTTTAGGTCCTCTTCACTTTCTGCCATTAGAGTGGTATCGTCTGCATATCTGAGGTTGTTGATCTTTTCCCCACCTATCTTAATTCCCGCTTGTGATTCATCCAGGCCAGCATTTCGCATGATGTACTCTGCATATATATTAAATAAGCAAGGTGACAATATACATCCTTGTAGAGATTAGGGGAATTCTAGAGTGGGAGGGGCTGTGACATTCACAGAGAAGTGACATCACCACCTCAGCAATGCTCCACTTTCCCAAGCTCCATCCGTTAAAAACCTCCCAGGGTTTGCCAGCACAGAGCTGTCAACCCTAACAGCAACATTAACACAGATGACCACTTTACAGACTTTAATCCATCTTCTTCCTATTGTGTAATCTTGAGCCAGTTAGTACTGAGCTCATTTTCCCAACTATAAAATGAGGCTAATAATGATCCATCATATAGGATTATTGGGATAGCAAATACAATACCAATAGTGGCAAATTTCACACATTAAATTAAGTGTCATGTGAATTGCAGACATAGAGCTTTCAGTCATTCTAATCTGTAAAAATATCAAGCTTCCTTCAACTATACCCATCTATTGCATGGCATAGGTTTCTGGACTTTCAGATAGTTTGTCTTCTAATTATCACTCTAATTAATAATTTGAGAATCTTTCCAGGCCAGCACACCTGTCATGTCATTTCATTCCATCCTTTACTATCCAGTACTAATTATTTCATGTTTTCCAAATATGTGTTTCTTTTTTCTAAAACTATGGTCTCGGGTTTTGCATAAAATTAAATGTATGTGATTGTATAAACATATCATTAGGATATATTACAGTGGGACAACAAAAGTGGGAAATTTCAATACAACAAGTATGCTTCATCTTTTTCTTAGGTTTTCTTCCAGGATCATAGATGGTCAGGTCAGATAATTAAATTATATGGGATGAGAATACACTTCCCATAAGGCAGTGTGAGAATGTGTAAAACAACCTCAACAACATGGACTTAAATGGTTACCATACAAAGTGTTTGTATATAAGCACTGGTTCACTGTGCCCTGTCTGATCTATTAAAGTTCCACAGGGCATGCAAGGTAGAGATGTCCCACCAGGCCTTTGGTTGAGGCCAGTGACAGTTTCTCTACATCTGCCCAGTACCCTCCCCTCCCCCTCATGGAAATAATGAAAATCTGACCGCTAATCGTGCCATCTTGTTAAAGTGTTTAAATACTTATGCTGAATGTTTTAGAATGGAATTTTTGTAGTTTTAACTGGTTTTAAAAGTTGTATTGGATTTTATGTTGTTGTAAACCGCGGTTAAGGGCAGTTAAGAAATCGAAATAAATAAATTTCTAAACGCAGGGAAAAGGAAGGGAAAGACATGCCAAGTTGCTTGTCTTCTGTAATAAAGGTGTAGCTGGAGCTAAAAGCGCATTGAGCCAGGCAGAGGGAGAACCAGGAGGAGAAAGAACACGGAGTGGAGCAGCCGGCTGGTGCAGGTGCAGGTGCACTCTTAGTTTTGCCCGGAGCACCACACGCTGGGGCGAGGCTCGGGCTTCCTCCCATCGCTGGCGGAGGAGGAGCAGAGCAGCAGCAGCAGCAGCAGCAGCAGCAGCAGCAGGAGAGCAGCGAAAGGCAGACGATCCGGCTGGCACACACGCCTCCGCGCCCTCCGACAGCGGCCTCGTCTTGGCGTCTGCTGCTGCTGCCCGGGGATGCGCTGATCTCTCTTGAGCCTTGGCAGCGACAAGTACATGGAGCGACCGGAGCCGCTCTGGGTGAACAGCAGCTGTTCCAATGGTGAGTGGGGCTGGAAATGGGGACGAAGAGGAAGGAGTTGGAGGGGTGACTCTCCTTCCCTCCTCTCCCTCTTCCCAGACCTGGGGGGAGAGAGAGACTTCCACCCCTTTTTTCCACTGTTCGGAGTAAGGCCAGACTTGAAACGGTCAGCACCCGGGGGGAGGGAGGGGGCGCTTGGTCTTTTTCCAGCGCCGACCTGCTTCTTAAAAGCAACCGCTCGCGTTCGCGTCTTGTACATTGGCTTTGGGTGGCTTTTGCTTCCTGGGGCGGCAACCTGAGACGACGAACGCCCCGTCGAGAGAGAACGTTATTGGCTTGGCCCACTCGCCCCTTGTCGCGGTGTGAGGAGGAACACGGCTGCTTAGCAAAAGGGGGTTTCGGAAGCCGGCGCTTTGGACTCGCTTTCCCAGACTGACGCCGTGCCTTTTCCCCCGCAGCGCGACCGCGTTCCCAGAAAGTCATTGTGCAAAAGTTTCACTCCGAACCGCAGCTCGTTTTGCAAGACCGTTTTGTTGCTGATCTGGTTTGGTGGCTCGCTCGTTGTCAGATTTAGGAAGCCCAGAGTGGACTGGGTTTGGGGTAGGGATTCTGTAAACGTTCGAATTGAGCCGAAACTGTGGCTTCGAGAGACAAGGCGCTGTTGCATTTTATGTTTGGTGAAGAAGGTGTGTGTGTTTATGTGTGTGTGTGTGTGTGAGAGAGAGACAGACAGACAGACAGACACCCCCCCCCCCAAGTGTCTCATGTAGGGTTGCTAACTTCCAGGTATGGCCTGGCGTTCTCCCAGAATTTCAACTGGGAATCTCCAGGGAACAGAGACCACCTTCCCTGCCTGGAGGAAATAGTAGCTTTGAGTGGGAGGACTCTATGGACTCCATTCACTACTGAGCTCCCTCCTCTCCCAAAATTTCTGCCCTCTGCAACCTCTGTCCCCAAAGCTTCAGGAATTTCTAGAGTCATTGGCAACTCTACTTGAGATTTCTCCAGTGGCTACCCAATACTGTCAAGAAGCAATCTTGCAACGTAGGGCAAAGTTCTATACGTTATTTATTTATTGACTTCTTCTTCTATAACCCCATCTTTCTCCCAACGAGGACCCAAAGCAACTTACATTGTTCTCTTTGCATTGTTCTCTTTGCATGTTAGGCCACACACCCCTAATGTAGGCGATCCTAATTCCTTTCTGCTGTTGGGTGTGGCCTATTATGCTAATGAGTTCCTGCTGGGCATGGCCAACTTGGGAGCCAGCCGGAACTCCGTTCCTGTGCGTTCCTGCCCAAAAATAGCCCTGATCATTCATACTTTTCATCAGAACACATACCTTAAATACACAGAATTAGGGTTGCCTGCTCTGGGTGGGAAAATACCTGGAGATTTGGGGTGGGGAGCCTGGGGAGGGGTTAGGGTGAGGGGAGGGGAGGGGAGGGACCTCAGCAGGGTAGAATGCCAAAGAGTGCACCCTTCAAAGCAGCCAGTTCCTCCAGGGGAGCTGATCTTGGTCACATGGAGATCAATTGTAATAGCAGGAGATCTCCAGGTGCCACCTGGAGGCTGGCAACCCTACATAGAGTAGGATGTTCATGTTTGTAAAGGTTGCCCTGTCTTCTTTTTAGCAACTGTCTAGAAGACAGATCACATTAAAGTTTTGTGAAATAAGCATTCACATGCACACACCAACACACACCTGGTAATTCTACATCACTAGGAAGGAAGAAACTTGAAAGCAAACACAGCCTTGCTGGACCAGACTTAGCTTTGAATTCTGCCCCCACTAATAGGCAGGCAGATGCCATAGGAAGGTCTCACAACCACAACTCTACTTTTCATTCTCCACTCCCATGTCCAGCAATCAGCGGTACACTGTTTCTGATCATGGAGGTTCTCTTCTGAATGATACGTTAGTAGGTAAAATTACCTTTTTGCATGGTTTTATACACACACACACACTACAGGCAACAGCCCATACAAAACCAATGCAATAAAATTCATAGAGTTAAAAAGGCTTTAAAGGGGGATGGGAACAGAAAGGGGGAAACAGTTGTTTTGATTCAAACCTCCATTTGAAACCAAAAAGTTCAAAAATGCAAAGCCACAAGCCCTCTTGAGGCTGAACCCTCTGCTTTACTTCCTGAGAGTTACCCCTTTCATGGTCAGGGTGTGCACTGAGAGAAACCCAAGCAACTTTTCATCACCTCTGAGCCACCTACCCATAAAGCCAAAATGTAACTCACAGGAGGACACCGCCAATAACAACAAGGGCGGGAGCAACAAATGCAAAGATGATCTCTTTAAGGAGCTCTACTTGTGCCCTCGAGGCTTCCTTTGCCGGAAAGGTGAGGAGCATCTAAGCTGATTTCAAGCAAAAGCAAAAGCAAAGAATCCTTGCAGTTGAATGAGCTTAGTGACTTGCAATTTCCATAATTACTTCAGATTTTCATCACAATCACATGCATATAACCAGTCAGGGTTTTTTTTAAAAAAAACAACAACAACAAGATATCAGACTAAGAGAACAAACTCAAATAGGTCTACTCAGAAGTAACTCTAACTTTAATCAATGGGGTTTACTGCCAGAAAAGTATCTTTAGGATTACACCCTAATTCGTGGATCTACAACGTCCTTCATCCTAAACTCCCCCAAAGTGTTTATTTGACAACAAGCATCATTAACATGCCATTGAAGGGGGCCTGAAACAGGACTCAGGCAACTGAGAAGCATTTCAGTAAAAGGGGGGGGGAGGGACTTCAGACCTTTCAAACAGCTCAACTCAGCAGAAAAACTAAAAGAAAGCTGCAAGCTTTCATTCCCATAACCTAGTGAAAGCCCTTACCTGGACACCTCTAAAGAACTCTCTCAGGCCCCAGTCATACGGGGGAAAATGACGCAGCCAAAGTGTGGCTTTTTAGAGCCTCACCCTAAGAGACACGTGGCGGCGGGATCAGACAGATCCCCTCAGCCGCGGCTCAGTTGCTCCCCAGCATGATCAGATGTCGGGGGAAGCCACGGAAGGGAGAGCGAGGCAGCCGGCTGTGCATGTGTGCACATGCGCAGTTCTGCTGGGAGCCTCGAATGCTCCTGAAGACGGGTGCGCCGGTGATCCCACGGCCGCGCTTGCTGCGGCGTTTCAGGTAGGTACTGCTCTTTTGTAGGGTTTTTTTTTGCTGTACGTTATCGGCCTGAAGGGACGGATCGGGGGTGGGGGCGTGCCGCTTCCCAGATGTTGTGGTGTGATCGCGCCCGTTTGCTGCATCCCCGATCCGTCCCTCTTGCGGGGCTAAACCTCCCGTGTGACCGGGGCCTCAGAAAACTAAAAGCAGAGTTAATTAACAAAAAAAGACTGTCCTTATCTCAAAGCATCTGAGTGAGAGAATCAACACCCCAGACAGACACAGGGATAAACGGAAGAAAAGAGTGCTACCTTATTTTTTATTACATGGCAAGAAATGACCCCAGACACAAGCAGCTTCAAGGCTGTGTCATTCTTTTGCAAAGTCCTCACTTTGGAGCTCAGTGCCCAGGCTGGCTGGGATGGGGGGGATGCCGGCATCCTGGAAGTCTCCAGAACATAAACATTGGGGAAGGAAGAAAATGTTGCTAGTCTTCTTAAAAGAGTTTCCGACTCCATTCCCACCACCTGGTTCTTTCTATCTTCCTCCCTCTCCAGAGGAGAAGGGGGAGGAGTCCTCAGCCAATCAAAGGAAGGCTCTCTCTCCTCTTTCCAAGCAGGAAATAGGAGACACTGGAGAACAGGGGATGCAATGCTGGGAACAGCACAGAGCAAGCTGCAGGAAAGTTTTGAACTGGCACTTGTTGCCTGGGGGGGAGGCTCATTCACCCTTGGAAAATTTTGGGGAAGGGCATGAAGTCCAGAGGGGCCCCCCATAGTTGACGCCTGTGCAACAACCCTGTGAGGTAGATTAGGCTGAGAGAGTGTGACTGGCCTGAGGTCCACCAGTGAGCTTCTATGCCAGAAAAGTTATATGTGGGTTCTCCCACATCCTAGAATGGCACTCTAATATACCATATCACACCATTACTGGCACAAGGTGGTCCTATTGGTGATGTAGGTATATTGAGCAAAAAGGAAAAGAATGGGAGCCATTTTTAAAATTCCCATAAAGAGGCTTGTAAGGCAATGGAAAGAACCACTGAAAAGGAGTCATTCCCCTCCCATAGAGTCCTCAGATACCCCTGTCTTCAGATAGAGCAGTCTTCCTGATGGAGATTATTCTTTCTATCTATATATCTAATTCCGAAGTTTCCCCTGGTGTGCAGATACCTAAATCCGTGCATCGGGGGCACCTGGGGGGGAGGGAGATTTTTGTGCACACTTGGGACGGTCCCCAGGTGTGCACAAAAATCTTAAAACCTGAAAAAAATATTGGGGGGGATAGTTAAATCCCCCCAAAAGTGGCAGAGCATCCCCTGCACATACGCAGGGAACGCTCTGCAGCCGGCTTCGCCGCCGCCTCGGAGCCGGCCAGGGGCAGCGAGGCCCGGGCGGCTGCGAGCCGCCGGGACTCGCTTGGG
>NW_015161422.1:636145-656401 GCF_001447785.1 Gekko japonicus
CCCCCCCCACGAGTTTCACGGGTCTTCTTTCTTGTGACTATTCTAATATGGAAATCCATAAGACCGCTAATGTGGAAGAACAGCATTCCCCGATTTGCTTTTCAAAGGGCATAATGGGTACTTGCAGTTGACAAGGCAGTGTAAGAAAGATACCCCACCAGCCAAAAAAATTCCTTAGCCACTAAATTTTATAACATTTCTTTTAGGATCATGAACAACCAAGAGTCCCATTGCAATTGACAGACTAGCAGATTGGATGTTGTCAAGGGCTAGTGTCTAGTTTGTCCAATGCCTCTCCTGGAATAAATTCTAAGCACATGACGCAGTACACTCGTTAATGTTGGAAGCCTCATAGCATGCTTTGTCCTTTTAACTTTTACAGATGGCTTTTCTAGTTGTCGTCCCTGGAGATTATTTTCAAAAGTACTGAAGGGTATTAGGCAGCCTAGGGATCTACTTTCATTACTAAAATTAAGTGAATGTGTCTCTGTTAATACCTGTGGTTAGACAGAGACCATTTCTGCACAAGTGCGAACCTCCGCATCAGTGTTCTTCAATAATGAAGTCTGTAAAACTTTCTACACAACGTTTTGCCTCTCCATGAGTAGATCTGAATTTAGTGCCCTGTTACCCTTCATTTTCCTAATCCTCTTTTCCCATGTTTGTTTGAGTTTTTTGCCTTTGGAACTGAACTTGCAGTCTTCCAGTGAGGAATTCCTGATTTCTAATATTATTTCCCACTGCCCATTTGTGTCATCAGTGTCACGTGTTCACTATTCTCTGCCCTCCTTCAGATCGTCCCTGAGCGATCTGCTATTTTTTTACAGTGTAATTTTGATTGCATAACGATGATGACACATTTAGTGTGCTTCATAATTATTGAATAACACTGTTATGAATTTGTGTATTCAGTTCAACAATCGTCAGCCATTTTCTTAGCTGGCGACTAAGGAAGCGGAGGACCTTTGAAATGGCAGCAACCATGCTGTTCCCCACAATATATCCAGCCTTGTGTTTGTTTGTTTTTACAATGTTATGCTGTTACACAAACTGGTCTGTCTCTGTTTTAGATGGGGGAATTAGCAGGAAGACATAACTGACAAAGTGGGTGTAACAGTTGGGATCTACACCTGTGTATACCAGGTTCAGTCTCAAAGAGCAAGACTCTCAAAATGATCAGGACTAAGTTTGAAGGAAGATTGTTTCATTGAAACATACTGGTTAAATATAAATCATACACACCAAAGCAATCAAATAACACATGCAAAAAAGGCTACGGAGAAACAGAGGAGCTTAGTGACATAGAGGGAGTTATAGGGTGATATTAAGCATCCAGATGCACAGACGTCTGCAGAAGGGAGATTGTGAATGGCCAGCATATCATGAACAAAAGGGGACCCAAATTGTGAGCTTGGGGATGCTATTTTGTTAGATGCCCTAGAGTGACACACAGCGCTGTGGCAGGACAGCCATTTTATAGACTAGGGAAGGCAGGATTAAGGGTCCAAACAAAGGACAGAGAGGTTTCCCAAACTTTGATCCAAAAGGTGTGATGGCACCCTAGTGGGTATATCCTGGAGTGTGCATGTAGGGTTGATGGCTGATACTATCTGATACTTCAAAGTTAGTATGTTTTTGGTAACCCAGAGAATAGCCCAGGAAGATGACCATAAATCTGCTTTCCTGAGAAATGTTTACACTTTAAAGGAAGTTTGGCCCAGGAAAGGAGCCATAAAGGACAGAGTAGGTGTTTTGCAGAGAAATGTTGCTAAAGGAGATTTACACATCAGAGAGACAAAGGAGCTTTCAGAGAAAGAAGATCTCCATATTGGGAAATGCTGGAATGCTGAGAACTCTGATACTTGGGGGGGGGGGGAAACAGATTGTATGTAGAAAAGGCAGATGGTTTGTTTCTGCAACCTCCAGGGTCCATGATCATATTGGTGTCCCCTTCAGGGCTACTCACAGACTCAGGAACTATGCTTTGGGAGACCCTGGGGTAGTTTAGAGGTGAGGGTGCCTGTAAATGACAGTATAATGACTTCCCTCTGATGCAAGGTATACCAGTGAAGTCACAGTGATGTTATAACATTACTGTACATGCACAGAAAAAAAGGAGGTTTCATCACTGACAAAGTATATGATGATGTGGCTGCACAACCCCTTTTCAAAGGAAACATGGAACACATGGGGAGGGTTGGATCCAAATTCAAGCAAAAATTCCCTTAAATAAATGCCCTTTTGCGGAAGGGGTGCCACAAAGTCAGAGCATCAGCTGGGGATTCAACTCACTGGGAAACAGCAGCAACACTGAGGTGCGGAAAAGGTCCAAGTTCAGACTGTAACTGTTTTAATAACACTGCTTTCTACAGCTGAATGTACATGGATAATTTCAGGTAATGCTTGTTGTTAATAAGAGCTGGGCATCTACAACAATGATGAAACTTCCTCCTTTTACATGTTGCCAGTGAAGCTATAGGAGCTGCGGTGGCTCAAGTGGTTAAGACGCTGAACTGCAGGCTGTGGAAGGTCGGTAGTTCAGCAGTTCGAGACCTGAGTTGCCGCATGACGGAGTGAGCTCCTGTCTCTAGTTCCAGCTCCTGCCAACCTAGCAGTTCGAAAGCAAGAGATTGCAAGTAGATAAATAGGTACCACTTCGGTGGGAAGGTAACAGCGTTCCATGCGCCTTGGTGTTTAGTCATGCCGGCCACATGACCACGGAAACCTCTTCGGACAGCGCTGGCTCTTCGGCTTTGAAACGGAGATGAGCACCGCAACCCTAGAGTCGGACTCGACTGGCTTTCGAGCAAGGGAACTTTTACCTTTTTAATGAAGCTATAAATCTTTACTGCCAGACCTGAAAGGTACACAGTACTTTGCTTGTTCCATCCCCCTTAATAAATGTTGTATTTGCATAATTGCATTTGTAGACACTTGAATAAATTTGATGCAGTAATCCGAAGAGTAGTGGTGAAGGAACCTTGAGACGATTGTATAGACAAGACAGTCTATTGAACTGGCTTATAAGGAAAATGTAGGTGAATTAATGCCAACATAAATGGCACAGGAATATTGAAAATGAAGACTGAAAACTCTCTAATAACAGATGAGATATCAGATTCATCAACACAGTCAGCAAGCAAAGGGGAGGGAGACCTGTATGTCTCACATGCTGTTGGTATTGGTAGGCTGAACGATCTCTTTGTCTTCAAAGAAATAAAAGGAGCTAAGTAATAAAATGTAGGGTTGCCAAGCTCCAGGTGGGGTCTGGAGATCTCCCAGTTTTACAGTTGATCTCCAGACTACAGAGATCAGTTCCCCTGGAGAAAATTGCTGATTTGGAGGGTGGACTCTACAACATTGTATCCTGCTGAGGTCTCTCCCCTCTACAAACCCTACCCTCTCCAGGCTCCACCCCTCAGATCACTAGGTATTTCCCAACCCACAGCTGGCAACCCTAATTATATGGCTTAACAGTATTCTGAATCTCACATCCAGACACATGCCAATGGGGAAGGAAAAACCAGGAAGATTAAAAAGTGGAATTTTTCTCAGTGTCTTCCTTACTATTTCAATTCTGTCTCATACAGTAGAGCAGATCACTAACAATAGTTGTGATTGGGGCCCAAGCATTATTTCTCTGAGCTCTGGTCATGAAATAAACTTTTGCTTTATTTCTGAAATTATATAAATAGACCATATCATAGAAAGGGGCCAGAGGCATGGTGGGCTGGACTCTCCTGGTCCCAATAAAGTACACCCATCCACTCCCTGAGCCCCTGCTTAGGCTATGGCATAAGAACATAAAAACATAAGAGAAGCCAATGTTGGATCAGGCCAATGGCCCATCCAGTCCAACATTCTGCCACACAGTGGCCAAAAATACCAGGTGCCATCAGGAGGTCCAGCAGTGGGGCCAGGCAGGCCTCTTTTTGTAGAAAAAGCCCAACAGGAACTCATTAGCATAATAGGCCACACCCAACAGCAGGAACTCATTAGCATATTGGGCCACACCCCACACAACACAGCTCATTAGCACATTAGGCCGCACCCCCATGTTACCAGAAGTGTGGTTATCCAGCCTTTTGCTTGTTATTCTGTTTACCTTGTTTGTTGTCAAAACCTAGGGCCTTTTTTTGTAGCAGGAACTCCTTTGCATGTTAGGCCACACATCCCTAATGTAGCCAATCCTAATGAGTTTCTGCTGTTGGGTGTGGCCTATTATGCTAATGAGATCCTGCTGGGCGTGGCCAACTCAGGAGCCAGGCGGAACTCCGTTCCTGTGCGTTCCTGCCCAAAAATAGCCCTGGGCCAGGACTCCAGAAGCCCCCCCCCCACTGTTGCCCCCCCCCAAGCACCAAAAATACAGTGCATCATTTGCCCCTTGTGGCTAATAGCCACTGATGGACCTCTGTCCCATATGTTTATCCAATTCCCTCTTGAAGCTGTCCATGCTTGTAGCCACCATCACCTCCTTTGGCAGTGATGATTAAATTAGAGAGGAGATGAAATGAGGCAGGAAGAGCCCAGGACACAGTGAACACTGGAGCATTGGTCCCTCTACATCACTTTTCCTCTGAACTTTTGAAATTCTGTTTCCAAAGCCTGCAAGAATTGCAAACAGTCCAGTTGAGAATTGTTCGTTCTCTCTCTCTCTCTCTCTCTCTCTCTCTCTCTCTCTCTCTCTCAGCTATTCTTGGCAAGGAAAGAGGCAAGTGAACCATCTGAATGATTTACTGCCTATGGTTCTTTTGCAGGCTGCAGGAGTTTTGGATCAGTGTGATTTTTGGATCACACATGGTTCTGCATGTGTGCCATTACATTTCATAACTGGCAACTATAAATTCTGCTTGAGAAACAGTGTCAGATAACACAAATAATTAATTAGCGAAAGAATGAGATTTGTAAGTTCACTTTTGAGTATCATATCATCTCTCAGTGCTACTCAATATTTGCTGTCTGAATTCTGCTTTTGTGTTCTTCATATAAACCACATGTTGGGTTATAGTAGTTGTCATTTTCTACATAGGAGTAAGTCCTATTGAAAGTGGGAGTAATTGTGAGTAAGCATTTTTGGTTTGTGCCGCAAGTCATACTTTCTAGTTAAGCCCTACACTGCATTCTCACCCATCCTTAAAAAAACAATGCAGAAGTGTTTTAATGTGACCCATTGTTTTAATGTTCATATGTAAATATGACTTCAAAAGAAAAAAAATCAAAACATTATATCCAAATCAAGTTAACAAAACTTAAATTACATTTAAGAAAAGATGAGACAGAGAGAACTGAATAATAAAAGATCAGGAGAAAAGTGCACATGCACACGCAATTCAACTGTTGAAAACTTTGCTGAATGAAATTTAGCCTGGCACCCACGTGATAAACTGTTGGTGTCAAAGATCTGTCTGGGGAAGATATTCCAATCCAGACATTAACTGCCACCACTGAAAAGGCCCTCTTCCTGGTTGTCATATGCCTAGCTTCAGAAGGCACCCCAAAAAACTTCTTCTAGAGAAGGCTCTAGAGGTTAGGCGGACTGATAAAGAGAATGCAGTCCTTCAAATATCCTTCTTGCTATTCTGAGGATTGTGTCAAAGCTATCACCTTAACTAGTCTTGGAGACAACAAATAGCTAGTGCAAATCTTCCAGTATGGGTGAGGTAAATTCAGAGCGGCGCATCTCAGTAATGTAAGCTGCCATGTTCTGAACCAGTTAAAGCTTTCAAACAGTCTTCACTTGAAGCCCCATGAGCGAGACAGTACAGTAAACGAACATAGATCTTCCAAGGGGAAGTTTGAATTGCAAATGGCTTTGAAATGTGTTTTCTTTGAGTTACTTTTTGCAAAATGTGGTAGAGCCAGCATTAATGAAAAGAGAGTGAACATAGGTGGCTTCTGTGCTCCTCTTCTTTTTTGCAGGATCTTTCCTTTTGGGGATGTTTTATTGTCAATCTTTGAGGAAGAAAAAGGCAACATGACATTAGGGCATTGTGTGGGCAGTGGGGCTAAGAATTCACCATTTGTTTATAGGCTCACAAAGACTGGTCTGTAACAGGCAAAGTGCCAGGGTCGGAATACCACGCCACATTTACATTGCTGTGGCTGCCGCATAGTTGCAGTTTATTCTTATTTATTTTGTCATAAGCAGATCTGACCTTTCTTTCCCCAATACATCTATTTTCTTCCTTTCTAATTCTAAATTTAAATAACTCTAGTAATGGGGTATGTACCATTTCCAGTGGTTTTAGGTTACCAGCAACTCCCCTCCCCTTAAAAGTTGCATAATAGATTTTGTCAAGTGAAGATTTCTCCAGCACTGTAACTCTGTCTGGAGAAAGTTTAGCCACTGCAGTTGTTAAAAGACACAGGAAGCAGTGTTAAATAATGGTTAGCATGTCAGGCTAGGATCTGGAATAGTTGGGTTCACGCTGCCCTGAAATATACTGGTCATCTTAGGCCAGTCCAGGCCTGTAGCTACAGTGGGGCATTTTGGGGCCCAGCCCCCCGACTTCCTACCAAGGCCCCACAACTTCCTTTCCGCCTAGGCCCCCTGACCCCCTGCGCTGTCACAGCTGCCACTTCTACTTGCCTTCCTCCTGCACTGCACTTTTTCTGGGATCGTTCATTGCCATTTCCTATACTGCGGTGGGGATGGGGGGTTCCTTATGCCCTGCCCAGAGGTCCTGCATGTGGAGGAGTGGGGAATCAAACCCAGTTCTCCCAGATAGAGTTTGTGCTCCTAACCACTACAGTGACTATACCGTGTTGTACATGTTTTGTCATAACTGCTGGTTCAAGTCAGTTTTTCTTAAACCTTTTCAGCTTGACTCCCCTCCCCAGCTCTGATTGGTGCATTTGGTTCTTTTCACACTTTGCTGGCTGTGATGAAGAACAAGCAGACAGAGGTGCTGCCACTTTCTCATGCCTCAGAGGGAAGAAAGAACATGTGTATGAAACTTGGTCATGGTGGTGGCCCCACCTACCTCACAGGGTGTCTGTTGTGGGGAGAGAAAGGGAAAGGAGATTGTAAGCTGCCCTGAGACTCCCCTGGGTAGTGAAGGGCAAGGTATAACCCGCCCTGAGCCTGTCAAGGGGAGGGCGGGATAAAAATCCAATAAAAATAAATAAATAAATAAACCCAATCTCCTCCTCCTCCTCCTCTTCTTCTTCTTCAATATAGGTTTATTATTTACTAGGAATAAGGCCTGTTGTGGAAATAAATACAACGAGCTCTAGAAAGAGGCTCTGGGAGAATGCCAAGGCCTTGGGCACTCAGTATCAATGTGCTGTGGTGACCTCAGCAGGGTATAATGGCACAGAGTCCACCATTTTCTCCAGAGGAACTGATCTCTGCTACCTAAAGAGCAGTTGTAATTTTCAGTGATCTCCAGCCCTCACCTGGAGATTGGCAACAATTGTTACCTAGGAAGAAATGGCTGGTTTGGAGGGTGGAGTCTATGGCATTGTACCTGTCTGAGGTCCCACCCCATCCTCAAACCTCACCCTCCCCAGGCTCCACCCCTCAAATCTGCATGAATTTCCCAATCTGGAGTTGGCAACCCTCTCTCCTTCCCAGCCAAGCATCATCCTGCCATTATCTGCCCCTCTGATTTCAGCTTTGCATTTCCTCCCCCCTCCCTCCTGGAGATCAGTTGTAATTCTGAGTGATTTCTACCCCTCTCCTGACATTGCCAACAGTGGTTCCCCAGAATGGAATGGCTGGTTGGAAGGGTGGAGTCTATGGCACTGTACCTCTGAGGTCCCACCCCTCCTTCAACCTCACAAATCTCCAGGAATTTCCCACCTGGACGTCACTCACGTCGGGGAGCGACGTCACTCATGTTGGGGAGTGATGACACTCACGTTGGGGAGCGACGTCACTCACGTTGGGGGCGTGGCCCCGAACGTTGGGGGGGGAAACAAATGGGTCCCCCCCCCCCCCCCACCTGGGCCCACACCCCAACGTGAGCGATGTGGCTGCATCACCTCCGGTGACGCAGCCTTGGGGGGGGGATTCCCCCCAGGGCCCAATTCCGCCACAGCAGAAATCGGGCCTCCAAAGCGGAGGTTTCCCTGCCCCCACTTGGCAGCCTTAGCAGTGTATAGTTTAGCAACCACTCAGTGGCTGTTTTTGCAACATGGAACAAAGCCTGAAACCCCCAGTTACTGCAACCAATCTTGCACAGGTTTGGAAGTGCTGGAGAGAAGATTTCGAACTGTATTTGGCTCCTGCCTTGGAGGGAGAGTATGCACAGCAAAAGGTAAAGCTGCTATACTATCTCATTGGGGAGAAGGACAGAGAAGTATCCAAGTCTCTTGGACATGGAACTGAAGACTACTGGTGTGCCATTGGCCGGGTTTGCTCCTCTTCCCCGCCCACACCCATCAGGCACTGTTTTCTGTCAGAAGCTCTGTGTCTCCCGACGAACACAGTTCTCTTGCTTAGCTCCTGAGTGTGGGACAAAGGTTTCCTTCAGTGGCTGTTGTGAGGACTCATAGGGTTGCAAGTTCCAGGTAAGGAAGCCAGAGTTTGGGGAGGGGAGAGGGGAGGCCTCAGCTGAATAGAATGCCATAGAGACCACCAGCCAAAGCATTCTCACTTCTCCCTCAGTGGCTGTTGGTAGGCAACCAAGCTTGGTTCTGCCAGTAAAGAGACAAAGGAACAAACCCCTTTCTACGGCTCTGTGAAAAACTCATTGGGCCCAGTCCTGAGTATGGTTGCCAGCTCCAGGCTCGGAAATTCCTGCTACTGCTGCTGGTCAACCAAGCTTGGTTTCTGTCAGTAAAAGGCCCTTTTCACACCTATTTGGACCTTGGGAGAAAACTCATTGTGTCCTTCTACCCTGCTGACAGGCCCCACCTCCCATGACAGCCAAGGCTTCAGAGCACAGCAGAGGCTGCAGATGGTGGTGGGGAGATGGAAAGCTAAACTGTAAGGGGGAAATGAAGGTACATTGATGATTGGCTGGGAAGGAGATAGGGTTGCCAACTCCAGGTAGGGGCTGCAGGTGGTGGTGAGGAGATGGAAAGCTGAACAGTGAGGGGAAATGAAGGTACATTGATGCTTGGCTGGGAAGGAGATAAGGTTGCCAACTCCAGGTGGGAAATTTCTGGAGATTTGAGGGATGGAGCCTGGAAAGGATGAGGTTTGAGGAGCGATGGGACCTCAGACAGGTACAGTGCCATAGACTCTGCCCTCCAAACCAGCCATTCCTTCATGGGGAACCACTGTTGCCAAAATCCAGCTGAGGGTTGGAGATCACTCCGAATTCCAACTGGTCTCCAGATGGCATTGATCAGTTTCCCTGGAGAAAATGGCGGACTCTGTGTCCTTATACCTTGCTGAGTTGCCCCCCCCCCATGACAGCCAAAGTTATGTGGCAGGGATTCAGAGTATGGTGGGGGCTGCTGGTGAGGGGGAGATGGAAAGCTGATCAATGAAGGGGAAATGAAGGTAGGTTGATGCTTGGCTGGGAAGTAGATACAGTTGCCAACTCCAGGTGGGAAAATCCTGGAGATTTGAGAGATGGAGCCTGGAGAGGGTGAAGTTTGAGGAGGAGTGGGGCCTCAGACAGGTACAATGCCATAGACTCTGCCCTCCAAACCAGCCATTCCGTAATGGGGAACCACTGTTGCCAATCTCCAGGTGGGGACTGGAGATCACTCAGAATTACAACTGCTCTCCAGATGGTATTGATCCATTCCCCTGGAGAAAATGGTGGACTCTGTGTCCCTGCTGAGGTTGCCATGGCAAATTGATTCTGAGTGCCCACGGCCTTGGCACTCTCCCAGAGCCTCTTTCTAGCGTTCATTGTATTTATTTCCACAATGGGCATTATTCTTAGTAAAAGTATAACAATATTCTTAAAGCATTTTATAGGCTTATTTTCACTAAGGGTATACAAATATATGAAAACATACATCATTACAATGACATTCTAAAGAATTAAACCCTTTACATATATTCTTTTAGTAATTCAAAGTAACCTATGGCATAAAGCTTCTGTAGATATGTTGTATTATTACACATTATTCTTAATTTTTGGTTCATCAGATAATTTTTGCAGAATATTTAAAACTTAAATTTCCTTATTTTGTCAAAATATGTTATTTTATTTTAACTAGCAGGAGTCACCCTTTTATAATACAACTGAATTTTTAATTGACCCTTTTAATTAGCTTTTTTAACTGACCTGTCCATGATTAATGTCTTCTATTTTGGCTAGACTTTCCATACACACCTGGTCAGCTCTTGGTCATTTTCCAACTTTTGCAGATACATTGTTAGCAGCTTGTTAGCTTTAAACACAATTCTTTATTAAAAATTTAATCCTTAACTAGTTTTCTTCTTTTTAATAAACATTCAGAAACATTTTATCCATAAGCTTTCATTCTCGGCAATAAACATTCAGAGTCATTTACCTTTTAACAATTATTCTTTGCTAAAAAAGCACCCTTAAAAACTTAGGTCTGTTTTGCATAAAAAATACAACTGAACTTTTATTCAACCCTACTAATTTTGACATCCTTTCAACTTAGCTTGTGAATCCTTGCCAGGTCAGTTTTAAGTGTATAAAAACATCTTGACCAATTATTTTCTAGTTCCTGTGAAATAAAGGATAGAACCATAAATCTTTAATTAATTATCATGATGCTTTTTGTTATTCTAATTAAAATACAAAGTCTTTTCTTCTTTAAAATAGGCTGAAAAGGCAAACATATATATATAGATAGATATTGCTTATAAATGCCAATAGTTCAATATCGATATGTTAAAAACTCCAAGTTTATTTAAAATTACAAAAAAATCAGAAGCTGAATCGAACTTCGGAACTCACTCTTTGAAGTAGAGAGGTTCTCATAAATCTTCACTTATGACAGGTGGAAGGCACGTCCTAATTGAAAATTGGCTAAGTTGCCTGGGACAGAAACACCTGCAGTTTGTTCCCAATTAAAATTCCTTTTCTTTGAAGCAAGGGCTGGAACATGTCAATTAAGTTTGATTTAAAACACCTGTTTTCTTTACAACTCTGCTTAGTGATTTAAACTGCTTGTTAATTCTCCAGGAGAGTTCCAAAGAATCTCTCTCAAAGGTTCCTGGAAATCAACAATAATCAATAGAAAATCACTTGAAACTTTGTCCTCTACACCAGCCTCCAGGTGAGGTCTGGGGATCTCCCACTTTTACAACTGATCTCCAGCTGACAGAGATCAGCTCCCCTTGAGAAAATGGCTGCTCTGAAGGGTGGACTCTATGGCATTGTACCATGATAAAGCCCCTCCCTAAACCCTGCTCTCTCCTGGATCTACTCCTGAAATCTCCAGGTATTTTCCAACCCAGACATGGCAACCCTATCAGAATATCTTTCATGTAGTGCAGAACAGTGAAGAAAGTAATCTTGCTGGTGGGACTACAACAGTGATACTGAGAGAGTCTGGAGATGTCTTTCAGGGAGAAGGACATTTGGCAGGGAAGCTGAAACTTGAGGCAGGCTCCAGTGTGCAGCCTGTTAGAACCCCTAAACAGAGGGTACCAATAACATTGGTGTACCCACTGAAGTAGGAACTGGCCAGTTTACAAGCCAAAGGCGTAATTGTTCCAGGGGATACCAGCATAACATGGATAAGTAGACTAGTTATTGTGTGAAAACCAGCAGGGACGCTGTGCATTTATATTGATCCTAAACCCTTGAACAGAGCATTAACATGTAGCCATTACCCATTACCAACTATTGATGATATGGTGTGAAACCTGTCCTGTGTTAAGCTTTTCTCGGTTTTTGATATCAAGAATGGATTCTGGCACATTGAATTGGACAAAGAGTCAAGTTATTTGACTACGTTTGCGTCTCCCCTTGGCAGGAATCATTGGCGATGCATGCCAGTGGGCATCATCCCTGCACTAGAAGTGTTCCAACATACACTAAATCAGGAACTAGAGCATATTCCAGGAATAAAAATCATTGCAGATGATATTCTGATTGTGAGAGAAAGGGATTCAGAAGCACAAGCAACAGTGGATCATGACAAAAAGCTGTGTCTGTTCTGGGAGTGATGCAGAGAACGGAATATAAAACTGAATCCAGATAAGGTCAGGCTAAGACTAAAAGTACCTTACATTGGACACCTGTTGACAGCCGAGGGTTATTATTGTCTGACCCTCAGCTATACATTATCTCACTTAAAACAGAGATAACATCTGGTGTATAATTTACTCAGATTTCCCCCCCTAAACTGTAAGCTATATTAGGATGAATGATGTATGTTGGAATTCTGTGGTGATTATTAATTTTATAATGGTGCTTTTTCTGGGTTTTTTTCAGCTTCTGAATGGCTTGTGGGCCATAATAAAGACTGACTGACTTTTCAGAAGCTATAAAATAGCAGTATAAAAACTTAAGCTATTAGGTTTGTCTGTTAAATTTCTACCTGTTGCACAACTGTTTTAAACCCAGAAATCCCTGTATGTATTTATACGTACTAAATGTATGGGGGGAGTGTGGTATTCAGGGCTCTATGTCAGGTTAGGACTGAGTAAATCATGGATAGGGTTTTCAGCTGCCTGGAGAATAATGTCTTGTCCTTTTAATAAAGGCTTAATAGAATCTTATTTACCTCCATACCCCCCTCCCTGCTGAAGCAGGCTCAGAGTGGCTTACATAAAATTTTATTGAACAGATAAAACAAAGAACTAGATAAAATATAAATATAGATGTAACTATAAAAACACTACATAAAATGCTAGCGCATGTCAAATAGCAATGGCGCATTAGTAGCATCGGCATAAAGGTACAGTTAGCTGACATCTCAGTCTGGGTCTCATCAGCTGAATATAGGCTGTCAATGGTAGTATTAGTATCGGGGCCAGGGCCTCCAGTTGTTAAGTGCGGCTCACTAATCAAAGGCCTGGTGGAAGAGCTCTGTCTTGCAGGCCGTGTGGAACTGTAAAAGGTCCCAAGGGCCCTGATGTCTTCCGGGAGCTCATTCCACCAGTATGGAGCCACCACTGAGAAGGCCCTGGCCCTCATCAAAGCCAACCTGGCTTTTCTGGGCCCAGAAGGGCCAAGCGATTTTGGGACCCTGATCGTAGTGGTGTCTGGGGAACATGTGGGGAAAGGCGGTCCCTCAGGTATGTAGGCCCCTGACCATAAAGGGTTTTAAAGGTAAGAACCAGCACCTTGAATTGAATTTGGTATGCTATGGGCAGCCAGTGCAGTGCTTTTAGCACAGGCTGAATGTGCTCTCGCATGTGAAGACCCAACAACAGCCTGGGTGCTGCATTCTTCACCAGCTGCAGCTTCCGGATTTGAGACAAAGGCAGCCCCATGTAGACAGCATTATCATTAAAAACTTCAGTGACTCATTTTCACACGTAAGTCTCTATTAAAGGGACAGGGCATTGTTTTTGTGTGTGTGTATTCAGTTGACAATTTCCCATGAAGTGTGTCCAGTATTTTTGTTGAAACCATCTGGCAACCTTATTGTGGGAAAGTCGGAACTCCCACCTCCACTTCCCAACAGAATCCAACCATGTGGTAACCTTGAACTCATCCTGGTCTCCATTTTAAGACAAGCTGCAGACTTTGGTCTCTTCCAATATACTGTAAAACACCATTTCTACTCCCCTCTTCACTCTATTTATTTAGTGAATTCCTAGCTCTTTCTGAACCTTTAGTTTTAGGTCGGAGGGCTCCTCTGTGGCCTATCCGCCTGGTCAATTTTTGCCTGAGTTTAGGGTGGGGCTTCCTCAGCCCCCAGGCACGTCTGGAACCCAGGTTTAGGCTGGCTGGCTCCTCTGCGGCCTATCCTGCCAAGGCAATCATCCTGAACCTCAAAAATTTAGGATGTCCGGTCGTAAGCTTGATACCAAGGCAACGTCTGGAACCTATTTGCCGGTTTTTGAGGGTACGGGTGATCAAGTCCACACCTCCCTTCCTGGGTTACCGCAAAACCAGGGTTCTGAGGTTTTGAGGGGTGTTGCACCCCTCTATTAGTAGGGTATCGCATCCTAATTTGAGATTTACCTCTAACTCGTTTCTCTGAGGTTTTGGAGCGTCGCACTCCTGTCGAGATTTACTTCTAACTCGTTTTGAGGTTTTTGAGCCGTCGCACCCCATTATTTGAGATTTACCTCTAACTCGTTATCCGGAGGTTTTTCAGACAGCGTGTCTGACGTGGGTACCTCTAACCACAATGTGGCTCCATTTACAGAGCCAACAGAGAGCGATGCTGCGCTCAGAAGAAAGGTGGGGAGTGTGTGCCTACATGTATGTCATGCTGGGTGCAAACTGGGGGTGTCCCTACCATTCCTATCCTGTTTGTTTTGTTCCGGCTTCCACCCACATAGACGGGGAGCGCGGTGTGGGATTGCTCCAGGTATAGACAGAAAGAGACAAGGAAAAACCTCCCGCAATAGCATGCTCTTCTAAGGACAGAAACCTCTCACACAGTTTTTCATGGGACTCTAGGAGCAGACCATTCCTCTACATCCGAGTGAGGCAGAAGACAGCATGTCGACTCGCTTGTTCCCACTCCCGTTCGGGGCAAGCCTCACACGGGGCACCAATCTCTGTTAGCCAAACTGCTTTATGTACAGCAGATGGCAACTAAATTTAACGTGAGTTCTTGCCAAAGTTTACGGAGGTCTGAATCCACCCCAGGTAGGTCCCAGTGAAAGAGATGAGACTGGTGTTTTTCCAAAACAATTTGTCTTTTACTGAATAATATCCAAAATCACATACACACAAAACAGAATCACACTTGCACACAATCAAGTTCCTTTAGAATTGCAAAAATAGAAGAAAATAATTTCCCTTTTACTTAAGAAGTAGGTAGGTTGGTAAATATCGGTTTATACTTATCTTTCCTGAAGTCTTGTTTGATGCAATGGAAAATAGGGGAAGAAAATAGTACCTAGGGGCATTAACTAAATCACACTTGCCGGAACCAGCCAGCAAAGTATGGATCCCTTTGGCTGCAGTCCAAGAGATCTAAAGTAGACAAAAGGGTTGTTTGATAGGAAGCTGGGCTTTAGGGAATAAAAGCATGAAGAGGACGAGGGGGGGGGAGGCAGCTAGCAAAGACCTAATGCATGGTCCTCGCTTTTTATAGTTAAATCTTCGGGTGGGTGGCAACCTAGCCAAGTTGGAGACCCACCTATCTGTAGTCTGTCCCATACCTACATCTCATTGGTGCGTGCAATGAGGGGGCTGACCTAAGGGTTTGGCCAATATTTGAAACTCTAGACTCTAACTCATGGAAAGCCATCTGGTCAGGTGTGAAGTCTTGGCTTCCTGGACCTTCCTTGATATGCAGATAGGTCTTGGCTTTCCCAAGCAAACAAGGCACCTTCCAACAGGAAATGCCAATTCAGATGCAGATCAGATCCATATACTGTGTGACATCGAGTCCTTCAGCAATGGGGGATTTCTTCTCCTTAGTTGTCATTTCTGCTAACAATGTCTAAAATGTGCTTCTCTTTCCCATAAGGCTCTGAGCTGAATGTGTTTACCAGCTTCATTAATATAAAATGCATGCAGGTACCTTCCTATGTGAAATCTGTCACAACAGGTGATGCAAGAAGCTTTCTCTGTGCCTATGGGTATACATGTGTGTGCACAGTCCATCTAGTGTGTGTCAGCAGATATAAATCCATAAACAGCAAAATATCAGTCTCTTTCTCAACAACAAACACTGATGTTATTTTTTGCATTTCATCAATATTTAACATGGATAGCCCACAATTATAAGTTGCACAAGGGTGTTCTCCTTAGCCCTTCATATAAACCCTTCAGAAAAAGAGGGCATCGTTCAAAAAGCAAAAGTTCATCAAAATTAAAATTCAGTTCAAATCTATCATTGTGTCATGCCCTGCCTGGCCCCTGGGGGGTGGGCCGCACTCCACCATGGTGCCTTGACTCCCAAAGGGCTCCCTCAAGGCCCCAGAAAGAGGGAGGAGAGGGTTTTATTTCATCCTGCTCTTCTCAGCTGTCTGGTCCCCCCTATGACGTGGACTAAGTGGCTTTCTTCCATTTTATTTCCTCCCTTCACCTGTCGATCCTGCCCCCTTCCACAGTGAAAGGCCACTTCCCCTGTCCTTCCTCCTGGCACTGTGGGGGTGGCTCAAAGCCTGTGGGCTCAGTCCCAGCTGCTGTCCTCCCACCTACTGCTGAGTGTTTTCCGTGCCTGCCCTCCCCTTTTTAAAAAAAATAAATAAAATTTTTATTGAGATATATAATTATAGCAAACACGTATAATAACATATTTTCCATATTTTCCAACAACAAACGCAGTAACCAAGAAATACTTGTTATTAAAATCTTAAGAACAAACATTTAACTGCACGAATTCCCAGAATAAGCTATTAAAAATCCAATTAAACCAGTTAAGATTCCTCCTTGTGTGAGTGAAGCATGTGTGGACTATACTGTGTGCACAACCGAGCATCAGAAGTTAAGCCATTCAATGTATGCTGGATTTGATGGAAGAAAGTTGCTTTCAGTCATATACTGTAAATATCTGAACCATGTTCTGACAAACTTGGAGTATGTATTATTGGAATTGTGAGGTTTTTCATTGACAGTGTGTGCAATACGATCCATTATAAAATGCTCCCACGTTTTTTCTCTCCATTGTGCCTGCCCTCCCTTAGCTGTTTTGACCTGAATGCAGGAAACATTAGATGAGCTACTCTCAGGTCCCATCTGTTCCCTGCTGCTCGGGCTACCTCCTCTGCTGCTGCTGCTGTCTTGTTCTCAGAACTGGGCTCTGCCTCAGCCTGCCACGGCACTGCCAGCTGTGGTGCCATGGTCTGGCTCTCTGCTGCCCCCTCACCCTGTCTCCTGGATATTGCCACTGTCCAATGACACCTGGGGCCCGCCATTGCCTTGGGTGAGTGCCTTTGGTGTTTCTGCTCCAGACCCAGTGGAGGTGGGCTCCTGGGAAATCCGGGCGTTGGGGCCATCTTCAGCTCTGCCTGCCTTCCTGGCCTGTTTCCCATCTTGGGGTTGTCAGCATGGGCAAGTCCAGGCATGGGCTTGTCTTTTCAGGCTGCTTTTCGCCCCAACTCTGGACACACTGTAACATTGTGAGAAGAAGAAGAGGAGGAGGAGGAGATTGGATTTATACCCTTCCCTTTCCCTCCCCACAACAGACACCCGGTGAGTAATGCTCCCTCTAAGCTGTGGTGTCTTGTGAGCAAAAATTCTACTTTGCGAGCTGCTGGCATTGTGAGCGAGCAATTTGGCTACTGCGTAAATTAGTTTGCTCTAGAGCCATCCTTCCTGAGCCAAGACAAAAATGTGTGAGCTGGAGGCTAAAAAACTGTGAGCTAGCTCACACTAACTCAGCTTAGGGGGAACACTGCCTATGAGGTAGGTGATGCTGAGAGAGCTCTTTGAAGACCTGCTTTTTCCTGAATGGCTCTGAGAGAACTGTGACTGACCTAAGGTCACGCTAGCAGCTGCGTGTGGAGGAGTGGGGAATCAAATCCGATTCTCCCAGATTAGAGTCTGCTCCTAACTACTACACCAAACTGGCAGAGTATAGCTGTACTGGAAAGGGGGGCTAACATTTGAGGGGATACTCATGTAATTTGTCTTGGGTGTACAGACATTCTTTTTATGGGATATAGTGGGTTCGGGGGGAATAAAATCTATTTCAGTATTTTACTGGTATATATAAAACATTAATAGATATAAAATTGGTTGTGTTCGTTTGGTTCACAGCAGAAAGAATTACCCGTGGCACATAACTTTTATTAGCTCCAGCTGGTTTGCTAGCTATGGCCATTCCTGGCTCCGTCTGTCTGTCTTTCTGTCATAAGAACATAAGAGAAGCCAATTGTGGATCAGGCCAATGGCCCATCCAGTCCAACACTCTGTCACACAGTGGCCAAAAATACCAGGTCATATCAGGAAGTCCAGCAGTGGGGCCAGGACACTAGGAGCCCTCACACTATTGACCCCCCCAAGCACCAAAAATACAGTGCATCACTTGCCCTGGAGTTCCTATCTATACCTTGTGGCTAATAGCCACTGATAGGCCTCTGCTCCATATGCTTATCTGTCTGTCTATCTACCTATCAATTGATAGATCGATTGTTGTTGTTGCTCAGTCGCACAGTCGAGTCCGACTCTTCGTGACCCCATGGACCAGATCATGCCAGGCCTTCCTGTCTTCCGCTGTCCTCTGAAGCTTGCTTAATTTTATGTTCGTTGCATCTATGACACTGTCTAACCATCTCATCCTTTGCATCCCCTCTTCTTTGACCTTCAGTCTTTCCCAGCATCAGGGTCTTCTCCAGTGAGTGCTCCCTTCTCATTTGGTGGCCAAAGTATTTGAGCTTCAGTTTCATCATCTGGCCTTCCAGGGAAACGTCAGGGTTGATTTCTTTTAGGATTGACTGATTTGTTCTTCTTGCAGTCGAAGGGACTCTCAAGAGTCTTCTCCAGCACCATAGTTCAAAAGAATGTATTCTTTGGCGCTCGGCCTTCCTTATAGTCCAACTCTCGCAGCCATACGTGACTACTGGGACTACCATTGCTTTGACCATGCGGACTTTTGTTGGCAGGGTGATGTCTCTACTTTTTATCATGCTGTTTAGGTTCGCCATCGCTTTCCTCCCAAGGAGCAGGTGTCTTTTAATTTCATGGCTGCTGTCACAGTCTGCGGTGATCTGGGATTTCCTGGCCATGGTGATCCATGCTCTGATCATCACATCCAAGTTAGATTACTGTGATCTACTCTGTGTAGGGCTGCCTTTGAAAATGGATCCAAAACTTCATTTGGGCCAAAATGCAGTGGTCAGGGTCGGTTACAGGGATCATATTGCCTCTATGCTGGAAGATCTGCACTGGTTAACCATTTTTCTGGGCAAAATTCAAAGTACTGGTTCTTAGGGCCCTAACTGGTTTGAGGCCAGGTACCTAAAGGACCGTCTCTTCCCATACTGTCCAGCCAGACAATGAAGATGTGCCTCTCAAGAATGTTCTCAGTGCCCATACCTCCATAACTAAGGTGGGTGGTGACTAGAGACAGGGTGTTTTCTCTAGTGACACCTCACATTTGGAACACACTCCCCCTTGAGGCTCGCCTGGCACCCATATTACATTCTTTTAGGCACCAGATCAAAACATATCTTTTTACCCAAGCTTTTAATTATGGGTATCAGCTTTTTAATAGTCTGCTTCTGTTTTATGCATACTTTTATGGCACTTATGTCCAAACTTTTTAAAATAGAGAATAAAGTATTATATAGAGAGAATACAAAAAAGAAAAGAGGGATTATATAACGTGTATAGATCAAGATTATACATTACAGGATATATAGAACACAAAAAGTAAATATTTCTCCCCAACACCCCCATTATAGTTTTTAAGACATTTTAAGAAGAAATTCAAACATTTTGAATTTCAAATTTCATAACTAACATATTTTGCAACTATATTATTAATTTCATAATTATTGCAAATTCTGTGATATATTGCATTGTTTCTATGTACTAGTAACTTTTAGTATACCAAAGCTTAAAGGAAAATCTTACGTATAAGATAAAGAATAACAGATATTTTTGTTCAAAATCCACTTCCTCATATATTTATATTCAAAACTTATTCTCCTTCTATTCCTACATTGTAATACATTTATATGCTTAGCAATCCATTTATATACAATTCTAAAACTATTTCTCATTCTAAATTAGTCTCCTGCTTGCGTAATAAACAGTCCATCTCTCCTCAAATTTCAAAATAAATCTACTTCTAAAATAGGTTGTTAATTTTGCCATCTCTCCTTATCAGGGGTCGTTTCGTAGAAAAAGAGCTAGGGGAACTCAGCATAACTCATTAGCATATGCCACACCCCCTGACATCACCGGAAGTGTGTCATAAGGCCACACCCCCTGACATCACTGGAAGTGTGTCATAAGGCCACACACCCCGCCCCCAACGGTCCCGGCCGCCGCCGCCAGCCTTGCAGGTCCACTGCCAAGCCCCATGAGGGGCCCGGCGGTGGACCTGCAGGGTTGGCGGGAGTGCAAGGAAGCCCCGCAAAGGCCCTCCCCGGGCAGGGGTGGGGAGAGGCAGGGAGGAAGCAACTTACCCTCCCTCTTCTCCTGGCTGAATGAGGGCCGGAAGTGGGGCGGCCGGAAGCAGGGGGGCGGGGCTTCGTCATGTGCCCCGCCCCCCGTACCTCACCCGGGGGAACTGCGATCCCCCGCGATCCCCCCCCGAAATGACCTCTGCTCCTTATATATA
>NW_015161422.1:657260-689829 GCF_001447785.1 Gekko japonicus
AAAAGATTATTTTTTTAAAAAAGAAATTGTCCCTATCCACTGGCTGCATTGCCTGAGTCCTGCCTCCAACATTCTAAACAGTTTGCTGTTCGTCTCCCTCCCATAGCCAGTCAGAACACAGAGGTCATTTGCATATGTGGCCTGAATGGCCTTTGCCTCTAACATTCTAAATAGTTTGCTGTTACTAAATAGTATTGCTGTTACTACTATTGTTACTATTGGGAGTCATTGAATGTGTCCTGAGGTAAAATACATATCCCAATCTTCCCTTAAACGGTCAGTGGAGTTGCCAATCTCCCTGTGGGGCCTGGAGATCTCCCAGAAATTACCATGTTCCCCAGCCACAGCACATCATGTCCCCTACAGAAAATTTCCCAGCTATTACAACTGATCTCCAGATGACCCAGATCAGTTCTCCTGGAGACAATGGCTGCTTTGGCCAGTGGACCCTATGGCATTATACCCTGCTGAGGTCCCTCCCCACCCCAAACCCTGTCCTCCCCAGGCTCTACCCCTCAAATCTACAGGTATTTCTCAACCCAGAGTTGGCAACCGTGTAATTGGCTATGGAACCACTTTCCAGATCCTTGGAACCCAGAAAACGTGGCACAGGAGGAGGTGCTTTTCTACCTTAGCTGCCACTGCATAGTTCCAAATTAACATAAGCCAACCTCCAGGTGGCACTTGGAGATCTCCAGCTATTAAAACTGATGTCCAGATGACCAAGATCAGTTCTCCTGGAGACAATGGCTGCTTTGGCCAGTGGACTCTATGTCATTATACCCTGCTGAGGTCCTTCCCCACCCCAAACCCTGCCCTCCCCAGCCTCTACATGGGTTTCTACACTCTGTTGCTTGTAGCAAGCTATAGTGTTGGTTTATCAGGTGAGTCTGAAGTGTGGGAACTACAGAGACTCAGCAGTTTCCCAGCCCACACTCGATTATGCAGCGTAGATGCAAATACTGATCTATTCTTAACTGATGAAATGTGAGTTGTATCTGTGTTTACTCTTGTTAAAAATAAGGAACAAGTTTCATCTTGCAAATCCCCATGTGCTGGATAATTCCAGTTGGGTAGCCAATTTGTAGCAGCAAAATAAAACAGGAGTCCATTGAACACACGCTTTACCAAACACTCCTGAGTAAATTTAGCAGTCATGGGAATGACAAGATGAATCTTTTGCTGATTCAAAAATAGTTAAACAGGAAATAAGTTGTAGGAATCAATGGACAATTCTTGTAATGGAGGGAAGAGAGCAGGGGAACCACACAAGGATTGGGAATGGGGTTGTCGTTTAATTTTTCATAAATTCTCTGCAATTGGGCATGAGCAGTGTAGTGGCCAATTTTGTGGATTGTTCAGGATATTAAAAAGGTGGATTGTGACTAGGGTTGCCAAATCCACTTACCCCTCGAAGCGAGGGAACCTCGTCGGTGTCCGGAAGTGATGTGCGACATTGCTGGCGTTGGGGGCATGGCTGAGCTCGTCGGGGGGAAACCAGGAGCCACATGCAGCTCTTTCACACATATTGTGTGGCTCCTGGCAGGGTAGCTGGGGAAGTGAAGGGGAGGCATGCTTCCCTGATTGGTCTTCCCTTCCCCAGCCAGTGTTCCCCTCCCTGGGTAGGCTTGAGGTGGGGGGAAGAGCAGAGAAAGAAAGCAACTGAGTGCATTCTCAAAGCCCCTCCCCACTGGCCGACTTGGAGAAGGCAAATAAATATTATCAATAACTGTTTTTACCCCTTTTGTTTTTATTTTTGGCAGCCTCATTTAATGTTAATAAAAAGCAAATGTGCATATTTTTCAATAAAAATGTGTGGGTAATATTTGTTCATGCCTTGTGGCTCTCAAACATCTGGTGTTTATTCTATGTGGCTCTTACATTAAGCAAGCTTGGCCACCCCTGTGATAATGGTATATAAAATTACATAAGTGGTAGAGAAAGTCGATAACGAGATTTTTCCCCATCACATCAAGGGCACCCAATGAAGTTGATAGGAAATAGATTCAGGACAGCCAACAAGTAATTAAACGGTGGCATTTACTGCTGGTGGATATAATGATGACCATTAGCATGGATAGTTTTAAAAGGGGATTACACAGATTATTGGAGGATCTGTCAGTGGCTACTAGCCATAATGACTAAAGGGAACCTTTTCATTCAGAGGCATTATGCTGGGAGACATCATCAGGGGAATGTCTTGACCTATATGTCCTGTTTGTTTGTCCTCAAGGACAATTGTTTGGCCACTGTGTGAAACAGGAAGCCGGATTAGATGGACCACTGGTCTCATCCATCAGGGCTCCTCTTATGTTTTTACATTCAGTGGCATCTCAAAGACTAACAAAGTTTATTCCAGCACGAGTTTTTGTTCATGAGAGCTCACTTCGTCAGACCCATGAAAGCTTATGCTGGAACAAATTAAGACCTTAAGGTCCTGTTTTCTCTGTGTAGGAATTTCAATTCCCTCCCTAAAATCTTAGGTAGATTTTATTCCATCAGTGTACAGTTTATTTTGTTTGATTAATTTACTCATAAAGCCCAAGTGCCTTGTTTTTTTTCCAAAGGTAACTGGCAGCTTTTGTAGATTTTCAGAGCTTCATAGGAACTCTCAATATCTAATTTTTGCCCTACTAAAGCAGACACCAATTTGTGTTGCATGGGTCATGGCTATGGTGCTGGGGAAAGGGAAGTGGTGGTGTTAATTTAGCAACTTGTGTCAATTCCTCAATTAGAAATGCTTTCTTGGATTGATTTCAGTTTTTGTACTGCAAAAATATGGTTATCCATACTGTCCTTCTGCTTTCCTTTTCCAGGACAGACATTTTCAAGCAGGAATTAAACCACCCTTATCTCCTGCACTGTGGCCTAAATCTAGGGTTGCCAAGTGACTTACCTTTAAAAGCAGGGGAGAGTTGGTCTCCATAGAGTTTTCAGGCTGATTGCTAGAGCGTCAGCTGGCGACATGCCTACCTCCAGGTGACATCATTGCGCCGGGCACGTCGGCCCAAACTGGGCACGTTGGGGGTGGGGTTCCCCTGCCGGCCTTTTCCAGACCGACAGATTGGGGACCCTTTGAGTGGGGGAACCTCCACCCTCCTGGGGGACCTGGCAGCCCTACCTAAATCCATATGCCTCCCCGATGGCTTTTGAGGGCCAGATAACACACCTGGAGTTTCACTCAGGGAAATCCAGCATACAATGTGGTTTAGCCCTCATTGGCCCTCAGCAAGGAATAGGGTTGTTGTCACCCTCCAGCTGGTGACTACGAGATCTCCTCGGATTACAACTGATATCCAGGTGACAGAGATCCATTCACTTGGAGAAAATGGCCACGTTGGAAGTTAGACTTTATGGAATTATACCTCATTAAAGTACCTCCCCTCCCCAAACCCTGCCTGCCTCAGGCTCCAACCCTAAAATCTCCAGGTATTTCCCAACCTGTAGCCGGCAACCGTAGCAAGGAAACTTATTCATTCTGTGATATTTCCTGCCAAATCATTAAATTATTTCTAACTGTACCTCCATCAAGTTTCCCATGTTTTCTGGCCTGTGATGTTGAGGAAACATTACAAAAGCAGGCCAAGTGCATGAGATAATTTGGAAAATACCAATTTTTAATATGGCTATTAAGCCACCTGTTCTTAAAGTACTTATTTCATCATGTAACAAGAACCTTTTCCAAAAGGAAATCCCATTCATGGAATTCCATGAGTTTAGAGTTATCATCCGCTTGTGTAATGTAAATATTCTAGAACTGAGTAGCAGTTCCTTATATCACACTGTCCTCAACATACCCCTGTAGGGTTGATTTGTATGCATTCCAGCCCCTTAACATGGGAGAAGCCAAATTAAGTGTGCTACAACAAAACACCCTGCACAATAAGGGTACAACACCTGAATGCAATAAACACAAAAAGTTAAATGTATTAAATAGAATTAAATGGTTATCATTTTATTTAATATGGTAATTATCTATCTACAAGCATACTTGGGAGAGGTAGCAAATATGGTAGAAGACAGTCTCAGGATCAGGCCTGTAGCTACAATGGGGCATTTTGGGGCCTGGCGCCCCCAACTTCCTACCAAGGCCCCACAACTTCCTTTCAACCCAGGTGTCCCGACTCTCTGGCAAGATGTAGCGGCCTCTGTGAACTCCCCCTGCGCTGCCATGGCTGCCACTTCTACCTGCCTTCCCCCTGCACTGTACTTTTCCCTGGGATCATTCATTGCCACTTCCTGGACTGCAGCGGGGATAGGGTGTTCCTTATGCCCTGCCCAGAGGTCCTGTAGTCATGCTCGGTTCTCTACATTGGCGCCCTTTCTCCTGGCCCCCGTGCGCCCCCAGCTCTGCCCTGAGCTGTCTGATCAGCTCGTGGAAGGATGGGGTTGGCTGTGTGGTGAGGGGAGGGACTCTGGCTGAGGCAGCAGTGCTCCAGCCATGCAGTTTAAAGTGAGCCAGCCAGGCATCATTGCCCTTTGTCCCAGCTGGCAGCCGCACAGCACTTGAGGGCCTCGAAGGCCTGGTTGACTTTCTGCAGGTGCCACCACTCATGCAGCATGGCCACCTGGTGCGGTTGCCCATGCTTGACTGCTTCTTGCTGGCTTTGCATGCCCCGTGCAGGCACTGGCTGGGCTGGGGGGGGGGCGCTGGGTGCCCAAACATGCTGCTCTGAGTAGCCGTTGGCCAGGGAGGTGGCTGCCGCCCACTCCCACACGAGTGAAGGCAGGCAGCAGGGTGAGTTTCCCTTGCAGAAGAAGGCGCCTGAGGATGACAAGAATGGGCAGCCATCCAGCACCTTCATCCCTCTGGCCCGGGATGGACTTGGAGGGCTGCTTTATGCCCCCTACCCGGACTAAGCCGCCCCAATCTCCAGGAGCTGGTGACTAGCAACCAGTGTCAGGGCATCCTGGTCCAGCTGGAGTGCATAAGTTAATTAAATTACATTTAATTAGATTGATGCCCCCCAAGGAATTAAAATGCCCTCCAATGTAGAAATTCCTGGGATACAGGATGATCTTGACAGGCTTGAAAACTGGGCTAAAACAAATAAAATGAATTTCAGTGGGGATAAATGTAACGTTCTACATTTAGGTAGGAGAAATCAAATGCATAATTATAGGATGGGGGAGACTTGTCTTTGCCATAGTGTGTGCGAAAAGGATCTAGGGGTCTAAGTAGACCATACACTGAACATGAGTCAGAAGTGTGATGCGGTAGCTAAAAAGGCAAATGTGATTTTTGGCTGTATCAACAGAAATATAGTGTCCAGATCACACGAAGTGATGGTATCACTTTACTCTGCTCTGGTTAGACCTCACCTAAAGTATTGTGTTCAGTTTTGGGCACCAAAGTTTAAGAAGGATATAGTCAAGCTGGAACATGTCCAGAGGAGGGCAATGAAGATGGTGAGGGGTCCGGAGACCAAGTCCTATGAGGAAAGGTTGAAGGAGCTGGGTATGTTTAGCCTGGAAAGGAGACGACTGAGACGTGATATGATAACCATCTTCAAGTACTTGAAGGGCTGCCATATAGAGGATGGTACAGAGTTGTTTTCGGACCAGAACCATTGGGTTGAAATTAAGTCAGAAGAGTTTTTGACTAAACATTAGGAAGAACTTCCTGACAAAGCGGTTCCTCAGTGGAACAGACTTCCTCAGGGGGTGGTGGGCTTGCTTTCTATGAAGGTTTTTAAGCAGAGGCTAGATGGCCATCTGTCAGCAATGCTGATTCTGTGAACTTAGGCAGATTGTGAGAGGGAGGGCAGGAAGGGTTGCATCAGTGCTTAGTTCTTGTGGCCCTTTCTTACACATCCAGGGAAATGCTGACCAGCACTTTGGGGTCAAGAATGCTGATCACCACTTTTGGGGTCTAGACCAGTTTGGCCAGGGATCCTGGATTTTTTTTTGTCGTCTTCTGGGCATGGAACAGGGGTCCCTGGGGGGGTCCCTGGAGGTGTGGGGGGGAGGTATTTGTGTATTTCCTGCATTGTGCAGGGGGTTGGACTAGATGACCCTGGAGATACCTTCTCACTCTATGATTCTATGATACTAGTAAATCTAAGGAAAGCTATCAAATAAAGTGAAGTAAAGGTGTAAAAATACATTTAGCAGAGTTTGAGTCCAGTGGCACCTTTAAGACCAAAGACGATTTATTCAAGGTATGAGCTTTCGTGTACACGCACACTTCCTCAGATAAAATGAAAAAATGTTTTTTCATTGTATCTGAGGAAGTGTGCGTGCACACGGAAAGCTCTTACCTTGAATAAAACTTTGTTGGTCTTAAAGGCGCCACTGGGCTCAAACCTTGTTCTGCTGTTTCAGACCAACATGGCTATCCACCTGAATGTTGTTGTTAAAGTTATTTGAAAACAGCGGCTTCCAAGTGGGTTACATTTGGAATTGTTCTACTGATTTAATAGGGTTTATTTGGACTGAATTGTATGTTCGTACACAGGTTGTATTGGATATAATCTGTTAGATGGAATGTTTTATATAGGTTAATCATTTTCATGTTGTTGCCAAGCTCTGGTGCTTCTCTCAACTTTCTGTCTTTTGCATGTACTTCTTCCCAAAAGACAGACAAAAACTATTTATTCTGGTCAACATCTTCTATCAAGCAAGCATTTTTCCATATCCTTTCCCCTGGTTTTATTTATTTATTTCTCACCAAAGTCTCGAGGCAGATGATATAGTGCAAATCAATGCAATAAATAGGATGGGGCATCCAATATACAATAGGGAAACAAAACAGAAATCTTAAATAACATGTAAATATTAACATGATATGTTAAATGATGCAGAAATTACATAGTAGGATAGTACTTACAGGTAGGTACATAGTGTACGCAATGTTATAGTCCACAGTTTCTTTCCCTTTATTAGAGCATTCTTCCTGAACCATTCGGTTATAACAGGGTGGCCAAACTGCAGATCAGGAGCTGCATGTGGCTCTTTCACACAGTCTAATTTAATGTTAATAAAAAGCAAATGTGCATAGTTTTCAATAAAAATGTGTGTATAATATTTGTTCATGTCTTGCGGCTCTCAAACATCTGATGTTTATTCTGTGTGTTTCTGGCAAGTTTGGCCACCCCTGGGTTATAATAAAGTGACATTACCATTGTAAAAGTTCCCTTCTAAATAATTCAGCTCTGCATAATTTGCAAAATGCTGGTCAAGTGAGAGCCTTCCTGATTTCACCAGGCAGGCCATTTCATATGCTGGGGTCCACAACAGAGAATGAATGTGCATGGGCAGTTATTGACCTTGCCCGTTTACAGGGTGGAACCTACAGAAGGCCTTGCTCAGAAGAGTGAAGCTCTAATCGTGGAGCATGGGGGAGAGGCAATCCTGCAGATATGATGGTCCAAGGTGATCAAAGACTTTTTATAATAGCTGGTTCCTAATTGAACCTGGTTAGTTATGGGCAGCCAATGAAGTGATTGAAGAATGAGAGTAATATGCATGCTCTGCCTAACTACTGATAATAACTGATCTGTGGCATTCTGCACCAACTGAAGTCTCCAATTTGACTTCAAGGGGAGACCTATGTAGAGTGCATTACAGTAGTCTAGTCTCAGTGTTACCGTATTATGTATCCAGGTGGCCAGATTGGCTGAGTCAAGGTAAGGGGCCATCTTCCAGGCTAGACTGAGTTTGCAGAAAGTGTTTTTTGCAGTTGCGTCAACTTGCTTCTCCAGCAGTAATGTTGGCTCCAGTGTAACCCCTAAGCTCTCGACTGAGTCAGCAAGGGCCAGCTGAACCCCACTGAAGGTGGGAAGTGCAATGTTCTTCAATATTTCTGCCTTCCCAGCCAGCATTACCTCTCTTTTGTGAGGATTAAGTTTCACTCTTAGTCATTTAACTATAGCAGACAGGCAGCGATACAGGATCTCAACCACACTTCCAGGAGATTTGAATAATGAGCTATAGGTCTGGCTGTTGTCAGCTACAGATGATTAATTCTAAGAGGCTGAACAGAATGGAGGGTAGGACTACACCCTGTGGAACCACACAGGATGGATTCTGCGCTAAAAACCAGTGATTTCCAAAGGCAACCCTTTGAGTCCAATCTGTGAGGAATTATTTGAACCAATCCAGAGCACATCCCTTGATACCTCCTGCTGATTCCAGATGTCTCAACAAGATGGAATCATCCTCTGTATCAAAAGTTGCAGATAAGTCCAGTAGGAGTTACAAAGAAGCATGGCCTTTGCCTATGTTCAGACAGAAGTAATCAGCCAAAGCCAGCAGAGCTGTCTCTGTCCCATAGCCTGGCCTGAAGCCAAACTGAAAAAGAGTCCATATGAGATCCAAGTAAACATGTAGCTGGTCAGCTACTGCTCTTTCAGTGCAGTTTAGAGATTGTGCATTACTATTTTCCCGCAGGGCAGGTTTTCAAAGTATTGGACAGGTAACTGCCTCTTTGAGTGGCCAAGGGAAGGTGTCCTCCATCAGTGATTGATTTTATGATGGACACCAGCTGCTTGTTGATGTGATATTTATATGATGTTACCATTCAGGATGAGCAAAGATCCAGAGCACAAGTAGTTGCCTTCACAGATCCCAGGACTCTGTCAGCATCTGTCAGGGTAATTGGGTCAAAATCGTCTATTAACAGACCAGAGGATGTATTTATACATTTCTTCAGATTGACCTGTTTTACAACCAGCATCCAGATCAGTTCGTAGTCATAATACTTTATCGGCAAAGAAAACTCTGCAAAAGTATCACAGCTATTTTTTTGCCTCATAGGTCTTCCAACAGGCTGTATAGCACATTCTGTTAGAGTCTGTGCAAGTTTTCCACCAGTGCCATTTTAGACTTCTCCCAGCTGTCTTCATGTCACCCTGCTCTGTGGTAAACCAGGGTGCTGGGTTCCATCCAATGCTCCCTCTAAGCTGTGGAGTCTTGTGAGCAAAAATTCTACTTTGTGAGCTACTGGCATTAACGCTGTGAGCAAGGGATTTGGCTACTGCATAAGTTAGTTCGCTCTGGAGCCCTCCTTCCTGAGCAGACACAACAATGTGTGAGCCAGAGGCTAAAAAACTGTGAGCTGGCTCACATTAACTCAGCTTAGGGGGAACTCTGGTTCCATCCCGAGGATGGAAGAGGTTGACAAGGGGCAACCATATCAATAGCTTCAAGGAGCTTCATATTTGAAGCTCCCGCCTCAGTCTCAACAGAGCATGTGTTTGAAATCCTGAAATCCCCTAGATCATTCTGGAATCCACAAAGATCCATGACCTTAGTGGGCAGACCATTTTAACTGGGCCTCCTTCCTTGTGGGGTGTTAAAGGGCCAGTGCTGTAATGTCCTTCCTAGACTGCTGTATGCTTGGTTTTATTTTGCAGGTAGTTTGCACCTTTTCAGTCAGCTGTCAAAGAGCCCTTGCTAGAGTTGCCATTTTTTTCAGACAAAGGTTCTGTTCATAGTAACTGTAAGATGGAAAGAAACCCAGCACATTTATCTACCCCTAGTTGCCATACTCCATGCTGGGAAAAGTTTCTCTGGTTGGATTAATTGCCACCCATGTAGCAGAATCTTGATTTCAAAAAGGATTGTAATCCTAATGTTCATCAATACACTTTGCCAAGCTGGGGAAGGTTGCCATCTCTAGGGCAAATAGAGCCTTCTATGCTTTGATGGTGAGACATTTAAGAAATGCAAATTCCAGCTGTTAGACCAGAATATCCCATTGTCATGTAGCTGCAAAAAGCACTGGTAGGAATGATGGTGGCAACCTGAAGTCAATGCGTGCTACAAGCATGGACGGCTTCAAGAGCGAATTAGATAAACATATGGAGCAGAGATCCATCAGTGGCTATTAGCCACAAGGTATAGATAGGAACTCTGGGGCAAATGATTCTTGGTGCTGGGGGGAGGGGGCAACAGTGGGAGAGCTTCTAGTGTCCTGGCCCCACTGCTGGATCTCCTGATGGTACCTGGTATTTTTGGCCACTGTGTGACAGATTGTTGGACTGGATAGGCCATTGGCCTGATCCAACATTGGCTTCTCTTATGTTCTTATGATGCATTGACGTCTTGGATTTCAGTCTGCTTTGGGATGCATTTTTGGATTGAAATGTTGGGTGTGAATTAGTAAAATGGTTCTGTAAACATTTTGTATCTTGGATTGAAATGTTTGGGTGTGAATTAGTAAAATGGTTCTGTAAACATTTTGTATCTGTGGCATTTGTGGTCAATTACTCAAAGTACATGGGATTATAGCGTAACTAGCCTGGAAACTCCAGACCAAGACTTGTTAACTGTTCTGTACACAATTGCCACCTTTTTTTTCTGACAGGGCTCCAATCCCTGCTTGACAGTAAGTCATCAGGTAAAGCTTTCCCCCACAATAGTAATGAGAGAAAAAATCCCCTATTACATTCAAAGCACAGAAACCCTGCCGTATCAAAAGGGAACGGAAATTCTAGCTATGCATTAGTTAAGGTGAAGATTATTCCACAATAAGGACTTAAAGCATGTCCTGTTTAAAACAGGCCATCAATCATTTGCACATACTAATTTACAAAAATACATCAAAACTGCAAAACTGCTATTGGGTTGCAGATTTAAAGAAACACACAAAAAAGGTTTCATTTAAATTCTTCTGGCCAACGGAACAAAGATAGAATGATTAATAAAAATTTAGAACTGGAGGCAGAAGAGAGAAACAGTGATGGTGTCTTCAGGGTTTTGGGATGCCATGTTTTCACAGGCCTGTCCTTGGAGCAGTCTAAAACACAAGAACTGCACTCTTACATTCATGAAGAAATTATTGAAATCGTAAATTGGTGAAGATTTAGAAATCACGAGGAAGGGGGAAAGAACAATGATTTCCTGAGAGATGGTAAGCTAGACATAGTCACAGAAACATTTATTCATTAAATTCTTAATCTTAATTTCTCTCCCCTTCCCTTCTTCTTATGTTCCCAGGTTCTTTGTTGACCCTGACTTGTCTGTCTTGGCAGACAGTCTGTCAGGTCATTGGGAATGTCAGCCCAACAATCTCACCTCAAGAAAATCTTACTTTGGATGCTGACTGGATGGTGCAAGTAGAAAACAAATATGGTTTCTACATTGGCTTGGCCCTGGCCATCTTCTCCAGCTTTCTCATTGGCAGCAGTGTCATCCTCAAGAAGAAAGGACTGCTACGGTTAGTGGAGAAAGGAGGCACCCCGGCAGGTATGATTTACTTTACTGCAGAGGTGGGAATAGAAACTGTTTTAGATATAGGGCTTTTCTGTATTCACATATTCCTCGTTGGTGTGTCCCTGTTACTTCAGGGTCCCCCCCCGTTCTGCATACGTTTTGCTCCCTCTAGTGGTTAATTTGGTATTACATTAATGTATGTCTAGCATAAAAACATGCAGTTTAAATATGACAGAAATAAAGTGATGTAATATCGAAACAACCACTAGAGGGAGTAAAACACGTGTAGAAGAGACACCCCCCCCCCCCCAAGCAACAGGAACACACAAGCAAGCATAATGAGAATGTGGGAAAGCCTATAATGGAGGTTTGGCTTTGAGCCTCTGAGTGTGTTGTAGGCCATTCACACATTATTCACTGGGCCAATCCCTGTTTTCCATCAAGCATACACTCCATAGGAACTGATAATCTTGATGAGTGTGCCTGCATGGTGCACATATGTTTGCCATGCTCACATTTCATATTTTATGATGTACCCATAAAATGTTAGCTGTACACCTAAAAATATAAAGACTGATGTAATGAAGGGACAGGGAGTTCATCTATTGGAGTACTATTAATACAGCCTGAGTGCTGTTCAAGAGGAATTGCTGGGTGCTTTCCATAAGCCTTTCATCCTGTACGTTCAGCAGTGGAGGAGAGTGGGCTGGGGAAGAGGGAGATAGGAGCAACCTTTGTGGGTGTAGATATTTTAAAGAAACAAAAGTGTTTTCTTGTGATCTAGCATATAAAAGTTGCACCCATGACGAGAGTTCATGGCAAGCTACAAGTGAAGGGTCAGTGGGTGGGTTGACTGTGTTGTGTCTCTGTATGCTACGAAGAGCTTATATACCAGATGCTCAAGCACAATCAAAGGTGTACACACTATAGTTCTTAGGAAGGAGTACTATTCAGACAGGGTACTTTCTATTGTTGGAAATAGTCATTTTCATTTAAAAGCTCAGATTCGCTACACCTCAACACTTGTATTCTGTTATGATTTAATTCAGAATGGATCCTCTTTTTTTACATGGACAAAGAAATGTAGGTTAACCAATTGACCCTCTTCTTTTGTCCATGCATGACGTATTACGCTACTGTATACGCTACTTCTGATATCTGGCTGGACTGAGGTTTCAGCTACCAGCTTCCTGCTTACCACAATTGTGTTTCCTGCATGTGCACCTATAGTTTACACCAGGGGTAGCCAAATTGCAGTTCGAGAGCCACGTGTGGCTCTTTCACACAGTCTAATTTAATGTTAATAAAAAGCAAATTTGCATATTTTTCAATAAAAAGTGTGTATAATATTTGTTCATGTCTTGTGGCTCTCAAACATCTGACCTTTATTCTATGTGGCTGTTACATTAAGCAAGTTTGGCCACCCCTGGTTTGCACAATGGAAACGTGAGATTCTACGGGCAAGCCTTCTGCTTATGCTAATACTTGCTGCAATAAGAAACATATCTCCCATGTTGAAAAATATGTATACAGTGATAAGAATATAATAATACATGCGTCTGTCTTAGAGAAAATCTATGAACTCTGGGACTGCCCCTAAAGCCTGGCAGGGCATATTCCCTTCATGCAGTGGCTTGCATCCAACTGTCCATGCTCAGAAGGTACACAGAATATTCCTGCATTCCTCTCCATTGCTGCAGTCCCTGCCAACTCCCCCAAAAGACTATTCCTTGGGACCTACGTGGAGGAGTGGCTTTGTAATTTGGGAGGCTTGAGTGAGGAGGCACAAGAGCATGAAATTGTTTCTCCCCCTCAGAGGAACTGTCCTTGTGGAAGAAGTAGGAGGAGTCAGTTCATCTTGTCCCTCATCGATTCAGTCCCCCCAACCTACACATTTGTTCCCCTCACATGCCCCACAACCCTGGGAATGGTCTTTCCAGGGATCAGAAAGGGCTGCAAGAATGGAGAAGAATGTTGTATGCAGATTATTAGATACAGGCTTATGTATTATAAATGTTGTAAACTGGGCTGTGTGATTCCTGCCGTTCTAGCTGCCTGCCTCCTCTCCGAGTGGCGATGGAAGGGGGGGAAATGGTGATGTCTACACTGCTATGTCACTCCTGGCGAAAACCTGGAAGTGGTGTAGGTAGCTCGAACAATCACTGGAGCTACCCTGGATTCCTAGAGGGACCATACCTCACTTCCAGGTTTTCCTCAGAAGTGATATAGTGGTGCAGATAATGTTGCAGCTGCTCTCAGCCCTCTAGCCAGTTGCCAGACCTGGCATGGCCTGGTTACTGGAGTTCCACACAAGCACTTTCTGGCAGCCAGACATGTGGGTTTACATCACCAGTATCTAGAGTTGCCAACCTCCACATGAGCCCTGGAGATCTCCCAGAATTAGACCTGTACTAGAGGAGATAGAGATCAATTCCCCTGAAGAAAATGGCCGCTTTGGAGGGTAGAATCTATGGCATTGTACCCCACTGAGTTTTTGCCTTTCCCCAAATCCTTCCATCCCAGGCTCCACCCCCCAAATCTCCAAGTATTTTTCAACCCAGAGTTGGCAACCCTACCAGTATCTCGCATGCTTGCTGAGTATTGCATATCTCTAAGGTGTGTGGACCACCTCCAGTGGAAAGCTTTATGTTTGTGATTACAAATGCTGTGAAAGTTGTATCTATGGTGCATTAACAAATGCTGTAGTTAGGTGATGGAACATACATGTGTGAATCAGCTGTGCGCTACAGTCTTATGCAATCTGACTCCTCCCTATTTAGCCATAGGAGAATCATTGCAACTCAGGCTACACTTGCTGAATTTGCGTGGGTGCAGCAGTTCTGTGGGACAAGTTTGCTGCCTGTTCATTCTCTTTATCTGCTCATCTCATCGCACCATCAAGGCTTTCAGCCCTGATTTGTTGTCATGGTCTGACAGGCAAGGAGAAGTGATGATTCCTGTTCTGCTGGTGTAATTGTAATCTGAAACCTTTTCTGCTTCTCTAAAAATTGTGGGACCGCATCAGGATTTTTATTTATAAAAGATCATAATCTTATTCAGTGATCCATGTCTCCAAGGTTTTCATCTTCCTTGTTTGTCAGATTGTAAAGAACAATAGCAGAAATATCTATTCCTAAAACATATGCTAATAAATGAGCTGGCGGCCAGTTTCTGAGTCAGGAGTAGTACCCTCAATATGACTCAGTAAATATATATAGTCATCTGGTTTAGATGTACTTTATTTATGAATAGCATGATATTGCTAAACAAATCTTACTAAATAAGTTAGTAATCTATCAGAGATATAAGCAGCCTCACAAACAACATTGATTGCTTCAGAATCTGCCTCACCAATGGACATGAGTCTATATGATAATGGCAACATTTATATGTATCGCCTAAATGATCAGTTGCTCATTTCTGAGTTTGAGACAGTCCATAAGAGAGAGAAAAAATGTATTCATTCAATGCAACAGGCTTCCCAGTGATCACTCTATATTGTACGATTATGAGCCAGCTTGGTGCAGTGTTCCCTCTAAGCTGAGTTAGTGTGAGCTAGCTCACAGTTTTATAGCCTCTGGCTCACACATTTTTTTCTTAGCTCAGGAACGATGGCTCCAGAGCAAACTTAATTTATACAGTAGCCAAATGGCTTGCTCACAACTGTAATGCCAGTAGCTCACAAAGTAGAATTTTTGCTCACAAGACTCCAAAGCTAAGAGGGAGCATTGGTTTGGTGTAGTAGTTAAGTGTGTGGACTCTAATCTGGGAGAACCGGGTTTGATTCCCCACTCCTCCACTTGCACCTGCTGGATGACCTTGGGCAAGCCATAGTTCTGATAAGAGCTGTTTTTGAAAAAAGAGCAGTTTCTGTCAGAGCTCTTTCAGCCCCACCTACCTCACAGGGTGTCTGTTGTGGGGAGGGGGAGGGAAAGGAGTTTGTAAGCCGCTCTGAGACTCCCTTGGGTAGTGAAGGGTGGGGTATAAATCCAATCCTTCTTCTTCTTCACTTCCATTTCAGTGGAAACAGCCAAGTAAAGTTTGATTCCTATTGAGCAAATATAGTGGCAATTGTGTGTTTACCACTGCAAGTAAATGGCATCCAGTCTTGGTTCTCTGACATGTGAATACATGTTATATCTATACATCTGTTGCATGCAGGCATTAACATTTTAGTAGCCCTGTCAGTTTGTTTATTAACTTAAGTGTCATCTTCTTCCTTTTGAATTGATAAATTAACAATTAAAAGGAACTTCATGGTACACATCATCAGCTTTCCATTACAGGTGCCCTTTGCATAATATTGAAGGAAGGATGAGATTATTTATAAAAATCAGTTCTTTGTAAGACTGCCATTTGTTCTTCCCTGGCCATTTCCTCAAAGGCTCTTTCCCACGGTTTCAGTGCTACCAGAAAATAGTGTGTGTCTCCCCCCCCCACCTCACCCCCGCTTTCCCACAGCATCGTGCACCTCCTGTGTTTGCAGTAAAACTCGATAGCTCTGTTGTGGTTGAAAAAGTCTAGATTTTCCACCACACTTTGCAGCTATTTCCCCTGACCCCTTCGCTGTGGCAGCCATTTCCTCTCCCCGCCACTGGAGGGCTTTTCTGTTTTAAATTGGCAATTGACTATCATTATAGTGATATAACATTATCACAAGTTGTGTATCAGGTTCTTTGAATTCCCATCTTTCATTGTTTTACAAAATAAGTCGCTGGCCCTTTTGTTGCAAAGATATAAGGAGAAAAGCGTATCTCCACAATGAAAGGGGCTGGAAATTTAATGAACCTGTTACACAAATTGTGATAATACCAGTATAACAATCCCCTGTAGCTGATTACACAACAAAAACAACAACTGAAAAGGCCCTGGTGGCCTGGGGGAGAGGAGATGGCCATTGCCAAGGGACGTGGGCAGAGAAATCATGGGGAAACCTGCCACCTGGAAGCCCGGTTGCATCTGCGCTGTATCAGCAGTCGTAGCGGCAACAGGAAAACCACACAAGCCTATCCCCATGTGGAAACTGTCCCTATTACAACACCACATAGAACAGAATGAACAAAGATGTCTTAACCCTACCCGTCAAAATATAATCATGTTAGCCTATTGAAGCTTTAGTAAATTAATTTGTTGACTAAACCAATTATGTGAAAAAGTGAAGAAATTCTTATTTCTCAATCACCGTTGTTCCTAGATTCTAATATATCAGTTGTTCATTTTTAAAAAAATATTTTATTTATTGCATTTTCAACACCTTTTCTTCACTCTAGGTCAAAACAACAATTTACAAAGTGTAAATGTACATATATACAGAGATCTTCTACCCTATACCCTATATAATTCCAAATTTGGCACCTATAACATAAGTTACATTAAATTGAACCTAATCTTAACTCATTCAACCAATCATAAATTTTTTCCCAGTACTTCTCATACTTTTCCAGACTTCTTTCTTCTACAATATAAGTTAGTTTCTCCATTTCTGCAATATAAAATAATTTACTAATAATCTCCTCTCTAGAAGGAATATTTTTTTCCTTCCATCTTTTTGCGAATACAATTCTCGCTGCCGTTAATATCTGCATATTTAAGTATATCTCTTTTTCCTTAAATATATCAGGTAACACATTTAACAAGCAACATTCTGGCTTTAAATCTTTACCAAGCATTTTATCTATAATTTCTTTCACCATGACCCAATATTTTCTTGTTTTAGAACAGAGCCACCACATATGGTAGAAAGTACCGGTACAAAAATTACACTTCCAACAGTTTTTCCCTATTTTCCCGTTAAATTTGTTTAGTCTAGCTGGCGAAATATGCCATCTATAAAACATCTTTATAATGTTTTCTTTAAATGCATTTGTTCTTACAAATTTTATATTTCTTGTCCATACTGTTTCCCATTGTTCAAGGCTCAAACTATATCCCATATCTTGTACCCACGCTATCATTGAAGGCTTTATTTGTTCATCCTCCATTTTCCACTCTAACCAGAAATTATACATTTCTTTAATAAATTTTTCTTTTGTATTTATCCATATCTTATCCATTGCGGTCTGATTTACATAAAAGCCTATTCGTTTATCCTTTGTCCATCTTGATGTAAGTTGGTTTTTTTCCCACCATGACAAGTTCATACCTTGTTCTTCAAGAAGTTTCTCCGATACTAACTCTCCCTTTACATCTAAAAGATCTTCATACCTCCATTTAGAATATTTAATATGCATTGAAGGATTAGCGAAAGCTTCAGTGGGTGATATCCATCTAGGTAACTTGACATAATACTTCGCTTTTATCTCCTCCCATACTTTATATAAGGCCGCTCTTAAGGTATGTTGTTTAAACAAGGTGGCTGGCCTGTCTTTATTATACCACATATAAAAATGCCATCCCCTCTGTATATCATGTCCCTCCAGATTCAATAATCTTTTATCGTCTTGTACAATCCAATCCCTTAACTAGTTCATAGCCGTTAAGGCCCAATCCGGAGGGCTAATCCACCTCTTTGTTTACTTTCTTGTAGTAAACTTTATTCTTGGCCTTTTTTTGTTGCCAAATAAGTTGAAATTCAGGATATGAATGGTTGGCCTTTCATAAGGAACATATTTATGATTGTTGTTGCTTTCCATTCGATTTGTCAGAGATTGTGTTCATACATATTCTCACGGAGTGGAGAGGAAGGGTTACAGGTATTCAGGATTTATTACCATGAGGTGTTATATTCTTTAACCCACATAGCTCTCATTTCCTGATTGTGAGGAAAAGTTCTTGCTATAACTATGGGAGAGTGTTTGTGGCTCAGTGGTGAAGCATGTACCTTGCATCTAGAAGGACTTGATCTGAATCCCTGGCAGATCCAGGTGAAGAATCTCAGGTGGCAGGTACTGGGAAAGACTATTCTCTGTTTGAGATCCCAAAGACCCACTGCCAAGTGGGGCAGATAGATGAACCAATGGGTTGATTCAATAAAAGACAAATGCATATGTATTTGTTTAGTAAATTCATACAGCTGGTGAGTAGGCGCAGGAATGACATTTTCTGTTTCACATTGAGAGAACCACATATGATGAAGTGCTACGAAAATATTCTCTGTAGTTTACTTGCAGTTCAATCCTAAACCCTTTAAAGTCCACTGAAGTCAGTGGATTTAGAAGGGTGAAGCTCTATGAACTTCCCTGTCAGGCAGGTAATTCTTCATTTTCATCCTGCAAAAGAATTTTAAAAACTGTTGTGTCTGTACTACCCATCTAACTTGTAAATACTTTTGTTATAGCTAACAACTATTATTACCTGCAAGTAAGGTTTCACTTATGGGTCACATTTCTAGTTTATTTTCAACCTGTCACTCTGCTTATTTGATCTTCTTGTTTTCATTCAATTTTTAGTTGTCTCTAAGCTTGTGTGTCTTCTGCTGTTGCTTTCTTAGGGGATGGAGGTCATGGATACCTAAAGGACTGGCTGTGGTGGGCTGGTTTACTCACCAGTAAGTATGATTATTCTCACTATCCTGGATTTATACATGTTAAAATACTTAACCTTCATGATAAATAAAGATTCAATCCCTCTCAATTTCCTTTCAAGCTAGAGGATACTTCATATTGGCCCCGGGCACACGGGCCGGATATCGCGGGGGGGAGGCGTGACTAATTGCCCCAGCACAGTTTGATCCACGATTAGGTGATCAGACATGCCGGCGGCACAGCACGAGTCCTTCCCTCAGTGCCAGTGGGTAAACAAGGGACCGGAGGGGAATGCTGCGCGCCAGCGCGATCACACCACAGGCGTCTGGAGGCAGCCCATGGCAAACGTTTACTAGTACCTTGGAGGTACTATTTTTTAAATGCGCATTGTCGGCGGTAAGCCACGGATGTGCTCCACTTCCCAGATGTTGGGGTGTGATCATGCCCGGATAATCCAGCCACCTTCCGTGCCTCTCCCGTGGCAACTTTGCCGTGTGACCAGGGCCATTGTACAGCTATACATGCAGAAGCAACTGATAGTCCCTTCTAAATGGTAGCATTCTTTGCAGCGTTTGTGATATGTGAAAACTACTTTCTGTGGTGGTATGGAAAGAGTCTGCATAGACAGAGTCCTCGTGGAAAAACAACATCACCACAGTGCCACTAGGGTTGCCAAAATCCAGGTGACGTCTGGATATTTCCCACTATTACAGTTGATCTCCAGATGACCAAGATCCGTTCACCTGGAGAGAAGGTTCCTTTGGAGAGTGGACTCTGTGGCATTATACCCTGCTGAAGTCCCTCCTTCCCCAAACCCCACCCTTCCCAGGCTCCCCCCCCCCAATCTCCAGGTATTTCCCAACTCAGAGCTGGCAACCCCAAGTGCTACACAGAGCCAGTTTCTGTAGCTTCTCTGTGAGGACTGTACTGAATGAGGCCCACCTTTAAGGAGTGTTTACTTAAGGTGTTATACTCCTCAGCATAAATACTTGCTGCTGACCAAAGAGTAAGAGTCCAGTAGCACCTTAAAGACTAACAAGATTTGTGGTTAAGGTATGAGCTTTCATGAGTCACTGCTCCCTGCTTCAGGTATCTTCAGATAAGAGCCAGTAGTGGTTAGGAGTGCAGACTCAAATCTGGGAGAACTGGGTTTGATTCCCCACTCCTCCACATGCAGTCACAAGTTATTTTAGAGCAGTTCTCTCAAGAGCAGTTCTCAAAAGACCTCTCTGAGCCCCACCTACCTCACAGGGTGTCTGTTGTGGGGAGGGGAAAGGAGATTGTAAACTGCTCAGGTAGTGAAAGGCAGGGTATAAATCCAATCTCTTCTTCTTCATCTGAAGAAGTGAGCAGTGACTCACAAAAGCTGATTCCCTACCACAAATGTTGTTAGTTTTTAAAGTGCTACTGGTTTCTTACTCTTTTCTACTCTACAGACTGACTAATACGGCTACCCATCTTGATCATGCTGACCAAAGTCAGTGATAAGCCATGACATAACTGTCAGATTTGTTTATCTCTCTTGTATGGATTCAGAGATCCTGTTCAGGGATGCTTGTGGGTTGCCCTTCTAGTTTTGGGCTCATTTGTTCTTACCTGCCACATCACTGTTAAGAAGCTTGCAAAAAAAAAAAAGACATCACGGACACACAACTGTTAGATCCTGTTATAAGAACTGCTCTGTTTTTGAAGCTAATTCCGGGGAGTTCGGGTAGGTCCTTGTATACAGAGATTTTAATCAAAGCTTGCAGTCCCATCTCCAAGAATGACCAACACTCTAGGGTTATGAATGAATGTTTGTCTTTACTAAGCAATACTAAAGCACTCCAAATAGATGCATTTGATCAGTCTCACAATATTTCCTTAGATTACAACAGTTACAGAAAGCAATAAGCATAGAGAATAACACATCAAAGCTATACAGTGGGTGAGGTTTAAGGGGGGGGGGAAGCTCATACTCATCCGCTCCTTTGATGAAGAGATCCTTCCTCTCTGGGCCATCATCTGGACGAAAGGTCATACCAAGGGACTCTTCCCTCCCACGGGCAGATAAACAAACCACGTGTGTGCTTCATCTGGTGTACACGGCCAGACCAAGCCCGGGAAAGTCTCCTTTCGCAGAGCTTAAACTGTCCTAATGGAGGAATGGGGGGGGGTTCTCGCTGCCATATTGGCCAGCGGGCTGCACCTCTTAAGTTGCAGGAGGGTGGGGAGGGGGTTGCTCTAACCCTAACCTAACCGGAGAGAGGGAAGAAGAAGAAGAGAGAAAACAAAGGCTGCATCCTCTTTTAAAAGCTGTGTTTTTGGGCATGGCTCTTCCCCTGCCATAAACTTTCGGGGTCCTCCTCTATCCTATCACTATTGGGTCGAGAGGGGTGACGTCCTGATCAGGGGGAAGAAACCTATATGCAGATTCACTGCTCTACATCAAAGCGAAGCCATCTGTTTAGGTGTGAACCTCCGTTTCCATGGATACTTTTGACTTGCAGAGATGGTGCCTGCTCCATGGTCATAAACCTTATTGTCTTTAGATGCCAAACCAGATTCAACAGGAAAAGAGCTACGAGTTTTCCCACAGATGAGCAATGGCGGGTGCGCTGTGATTTTCCAGACATTCCAAAGTGGGTGCAATGGCGCTGGTCTCCTTTGTCCCGATGCATCATGGGGGCATTCCAGGGAAGCACATGCTCTGTAGAAGCAGCAGGCAACACAGGTCTTGCCCTTTTATAGGCAAGCATGAGGTGCAAAACAAGCTATACAAACAGCAGTGAAAATCCCTGAGTTCCCAAGCACATATACCCAGACATGAGACACACACAGGCATCATCAACACAGCACAGAAATGCAAACACAAAGCACATATCATAACAATCCCCAGGCATTCAAAATAAATCCACGTTTAAAAGTAAAGCAAAATTTATTTCAAAGCGATGGTTCGATCAGGAACAAGGACATTGTTAGGAATAACTGCAATCATACTGGGACTACATAATAAAGGAACTTGAACCAGGTAAGGGCCAATTAGCCCCATTCCCTCTGGCGGGAATAGAACAGAAAACGCGCGCCCAATTCCTTGGGAACATAACGGTTCTACATTATACACAAGTTCAGTTCTCAGGCAAGCTAACCATAACAGCGAAGCGATACCACGACTCCCACCTCCAGCTGCTCGACCTTGGCCAGTTTCTGCAAAGCTACACATGCAATATAATGAAGTAAGATGACACACGGGGGGGGATGGGTGTAACAGCTTGCACAGGTTGTACAGGTAACACCACATACAGCAGACAGAATGGCAGCTAGCTGACAACAACCCTCTCTTCTTTGTTATGGTCACTGGGTTTCAGTTCTCTTTTGAAACAGATTAATTTAATACCACAGAATGCAAACAAAACTAGCACGTGCATTTGAACAGCAGTGTCATATTAACTGTAATTCTTGGTTTATCTTTTGTCTGTTTGCTCAGTGGGTGGAGGAGAAGCTGCCAACTTTGCTGCGTATGCCTTTGCACCTGCAACCATTGTTACTCCTCTTGGATCACTGAGCGTGCTCATAAGGTGATTTGCACTCATTCTCTCTTCTCCTCCAATAATTATTCTGGGTCCCAAAAGCTCCAAGTGGTACTAATGTGATTTTCCATACAGATAGAAAAATACCTTGATAACATTTTCCCGCTCTGCAGAAAGTGAGATATTTGCAATGAGCTGTGCATTCGTCTCACAGCAGAAATTGACCCTTGATAGTTGCTATTGTGTGACTTGCCATCCAACATTCATTTATTCTACATTCCTTCACTTCCAGTGCATGATAATTCTCTTCTCATTGGACGATGCCTTCATCATCTGGCACCATTTCATTTTGCTAGAATTTATCTGGTTGTTGAAGCATGATGCCAGTTATGATACCAAGTGGGAGTATCCAGCTACTGTGTATACCATTGAAATCTCTCCCTCTCCCTCTTTGGAAGGAATTCCAAAGTTCTGTAAATCTGTAATTAGTGCACCTTGGCCATCCTCTCTAAGCAATCATTTTGATTTCTTTTCTTTCCCCCCTTGTTCCACACAGTTCCATTTTGTCTTCATACCTGCTCGGAGAGCGACTCAATCTATTGGGGAAACTAGGTTGCATGCTGAGCATTGTGGGCAGCACAGTGCTTGTGATTCATGCTCCTGAGGAAGAGGAAGTCACCACTCTGAATGAAATGTCTTCTAAACTAAAAGAGCCAGGTAAGTACCAGGCAGAGTAGCCATGATTAAAGGTGTCACAGTCCAGCTGACGATATGAAAACATTTGAGATCCGATTGACATGTGATGGCTGTAGTGCTGAGGCTGTCAGAAGCCACTGCTGTGGGGATGGATCTTAAGTAAGGCTTCACATCTATAAACACTGATAAGTTTGGCACATGGATGATCTCCACAGTGCCTTTGCAAAACTATTGTGTGCCTTTTGAGATCTAACCCCCAAAATCCCAATAAATATCGGGATGAAACAGGGCTGTATTCCGGCCCCACTACTTTTTAATCTTTTTTATAAATGATACGGTCTCTTTCTTGGAGGACATAGATGGCCACAGTCCCAAACTTGGGTCAATCCACGTTCCACTGCTTTTATATGCAGATAATGCCGTGTTACTTTCCCTTTCGCAAACTGGAATGAAACAGCTATTATCATGCTTCTATGAATACTGTGAACTAAATAGATTGACTTTGAACTTTGAGAAATCAAAAATCATGGTTTTTGGAAAAGCGTGGAAACCCTCAATATAGAATATAAGAGGCAACCGGATCGAACAGGAATACATTTCCACTATAGAGCCAGTTGGGTTCCTCATAGCAGGGAAGTGATAAAAGCTGTGAACTGCAACGTACTTGCGCTTATCCGTTTTTATTTTACCAAGGGTAATCAATATGTTCCCGCAGCTATTAGAGTATTCAATCATAAGATTAGTGCAAAATTGCTTTATGGAGTACCTGTTTGGATCAAGGCCTTCAATAAGGAAGTGGAAAGAATACAATCTAACTTCCTTCGAAAAATACTGGGCCTGCCCATGTGTGTGCCTCATGTGGCCATCCACCTGGAGACTAATCAAAGGCTCCTTGAAACTAAAGCATGGATTAATACTGTCAAATTTTGGCTACATCTACATTTTAAGAATAATAACGGTAGCCTTATTTTTCACATGCTGATGGAGTCTCAGTCTTCAGTGTGGTTAAACCACATTGAAAAGAAAATCAATTCAATAGGGATCAGTATTGACGACTTATCCTCCCTTACCGAAAGTTCAGCCTTTGCACAGATCAAACAAAGACTCCTTGACATCGAGATGCAGGATCTTAGGAGCCTTGCTAAAAGTAGATGTTCACCCTTAGGCTTGGGGATTTTACCCTCTGGGTATATGGCAGAGTATTTAACCTGTTTAACAGCCTTGCACTACCGCAGAGCTTATTCATTAGCCCGTTTCAATGTGTTACCCTCTGCAGTTCTCTACGGAAGATTTCATAAAATACCATATGCTAACAGGCTATGCACATGTAATCGGTTGGACATAGAGAGCCTTGAACATTTTTTTTTGCACTGTACTTATTATCTTGCTATATGTTCCACACTTATTGATCCCTGGTTGAGAGAGCAACCAGGGAAATCTGATGAATGCAAAATTATTTTTTTATTATCTACTCAGAACCAAATTGTGACTGAAACTGTGGCCAAATTTGTGTATCTTGCAGCTAGGAAGCGAGTAATGTATAACAGTAGACAGGGCCTTGACTGTTCAGACTCTTTCCTCCCTGCTATAATTCAGTTGTTATGCCAATAAAGGTTGTTTGTTGTTGTGTTCCTTTATCAAACTGCTTTTTGAAATTACAGGACTTTAAAAAGCAGTTGGGGATTCTGAGTGGGGAAGCAGCTTCTGACAATCTGACTACAAAAATACAACTGCAGGAACAAAACATGCACACATGGCTCTTTTTGGATTAGACTTGCCAGTCTCCAGGTGGTGGATGGAGTTCTCCCACTATTACAACTGATCTCCAGGTGACAGAGATCAGTTCACCTGGAGAAAATGGTCACTTGGGAACAGGCCCATAGCTAATGTGGGGCCCATGGGGCCTGGCCCCCCGCTGTTTTGTGGGCCCCTCCCCCGATTCTCAGCTCCCCTCCCTCCCTCCAGCTCTTTCACCCCCTGATCAATCCCTCACGAATAGGAGCCAGCATCTCCCTGTTTGAGCTCATCTGTAATGAGCTGAGTCTCTTTAGGACCCAGCAGCAACCAGTGGTTGATCGAGTCACACACACATTGGTCGAATTGCAGCAGTTTGCTCCTCCTGTTGGATTTTCTGCCAGGCTTCGGAAAAGATTGTCGGCTCAGGGAAGGAGTGAGGAAGGAAGCTTGATCCCCGCTCTCCTTTTTAAAAAAAAAACAAAAACACGGCAGCTTTGCTAGAGCTCTGAGGAGCCTTAGTGTCTATTAACATTGGGATTCTGGCTCACCTCAGAGGAAGGCTCTAGTGGGGGCTGTGTGGGTGCGCACCAAGCAGACCCCCCTTGCCTGAGAGTCTTTGATTTAAATAGCAGGTATGCCCCCTCCCCAAAAAAACCCTAGCTACGGGGCTGCTTGGAAAGGTGGCATTATACTCAATTGAAGCCCCTCTCCTCCCCAGACCCTGCCCTTCTTAGGTTCTACCTCCAAAATCTCTAGGCATTTCCCAACCTGGAGCTGGCAACCCTACTTTGAATTCTCCCTTGGAGATGAGTGCTTTCTGTTTCTCCAGCCTTCTTGGCAGACTTCAGTTGACATGGCTCCATTCCTTGGGTAGAATGATGCCATGTTCTGTTCCTGCTAACTGATTTAAGTCTTCACATTACTGTGCATTGCTACCTTGTTCCAATCAACATAGTCAGTTCCCATAGCAGACATGTGGATTTAATTTTGTGTTTTATTTCACAAACTGCCACTTTCCCCCCCTTTGCAGGTTTCCTTGTTTATGCTGGCATTCTGTTGGTGATCTGCCTGGTTCTGATTTTCTTTGTGGCACCCCGTTGTGGCCAAACCAATATTCTCATCTACCTCACCATCTGTTCTGTGATCGGGGCTTTCACAGTGTCTTCAGTCAAAGGGCTGGGTATTGCCATCAAGGGCTTTTTTGCTCACCGGCCTGTATTGCAAAATCCACTGACCTGGATCCTTGTTCTTACTTTAGTGGCTTCTATCATCACCCAAATCAACTACCTCAATAAATCTCTGGACATTTTCAACACCTCCATGGTCTTCCCCATCTACTATGTATTATTTACCACCATAGTCATCACTACTTCAGTTATTCTCTTTAAAGAATGGGTTGCTATGTCTGTGACGGACATTATCGGGACAGTGTGTGGATTCCTCACCATTATTTTAGGAGTGTTTTTACTTCATGTCTTCAAAGATGTGGATCTCAGTGTGAGGACCCTGCCACAAATACTTCAGAATACTGACCAGACCCAGGTAATCAAGGATGACAAGAATATCCTGATAGAGCTCGATAATTCTGGCATTCCAGTTGACAGCAAACCCAAAGTATTCATGATATATAGCTGAAACCCAAAATAATTAATCCTCTAGCTTCAGAGACTCGGAGCAGACTATTTGTAGATATGCATGTACATGCAAGACTTTGCATCAAATTAAGCTTGACCATATATATATATATATTCTGAAAAAGACAACCTCTTTGAACACAATGAATAAGTGCCTTCACCATCTTTCTGCTTAGTGATCTGTTTGTTCTTTAACTTTGGCCTTCCACTTTACATTATTTTCTTTGTATAGAATTGTCATGGATGATATTATGCATGTGCCAAGCCAGCAGACAGGTCTTTACTGGCCATTTGAAGAAATTTGGTTTCTGGCCCAATGGCTGAAGCTGCTACTACAGTCCTGTACAAGACATCTAAAAATATGCAACCCATAAAATGCCACCTCAAGTGCATAAGAGCAGAAGTAGATGGAAGAAATTATTTCCTCTGAGATCATCTAAAGTATCCCTAACAGCATGAAGAAAAAATGTTTTGCAGGCAATACCTGGGCTCTAATAGACCAAGGGGATGATTATATTCCGAACTCCATGACGCCTCAACAAAAGCTGTTATACCCTGTGCTGAAAGTGTGATGGAAAATATATGACAATTCTTTTTTGAAAAGCTATGTCAGAGAGAGGCTATGCTAGAATTGACACTGTAGCTTCATGTTATTATCTGGAAGTTCTTCCTGTGAGGAAGAATTCAGTCATGTGATCCTCTGTTCTTTGTAGTGACACAATCCCAGTAGGACTAGACCATGTGTGTGTTTTCATCCTGTGTAGATTTTACAAGCTAATATTCTGTATATGTTCACCAAATCCATTTGGGCTTCTGCCACTCTAAATAGTATTTGCTTCAATTTTTTTGAGTTAGCATATTAATGGTGCCATTCCACACTGCTCTGATTGATATTGGAGCCTCAATTTTCCAGTACCAGTGAATAGCTGGAGGCTTATTGTGATAGTGTTCTGATTTCTTGACCCACAATGCCCACATGATAGCAACTTGTGGGAAATATATGGAAACTGGAAGTTACATTCTATCTCAATAAGTGAATTTCTGAGAAGACAAAATATACTTTATTTTTCTGTTAGGATTGGCAAGTGGATTTAATGCCTGACAAATTGGCACAATGGTTTTGCAGCTCAGTCCAAAGAGAGATACAGAAATCTTTTTACCAAGTGGCAGCTTACTGTGATATACAGACAAACATGGGGAGAGATGCACGGCAGTGTTCTACAATGTAGTATTTTGCCATGCTCTCACTTTTGTGCATTTCTGATCAACAGCAGACACATGGTAAAATCCTTCGTACTGTGTATTCAGGTGCTAAAGCCAACTGTTCCCAATGTCCAACCAGTTTGGTGTAGTGGTTAAGTGCGTGGACTCTAATCTGGGAGAACCGGGTTTGATTCCCCACTCCTCCACTTGCACCTGGCTGGATGACCTTGGGCAAGCCATAGTTCTGGCACAGCTGTTCTTGAAAAAGAGCAATTTCTGTCAGAGCTCTCTCAGCCCCACCTACCTCACAGGGTATCTGTGGTGGGGAGGGGAAGGGAAAGGAGCTTGTAAGCCGCTCTGAGACTCCTTTGGGTAGTGAAGGGTGGGGTATAAATCCAATCTCTTCTTCTTCTACTGCTATAAGATACTTCTTGGGCCTCATACTCCTGGTGCCTCAATAGCACCCTTCTCATGATGCCAGGATAATATAAGTACATGATGTTTCCCCCTTACCATGGGAGCAGCAGTCAGCATTTGAGGAACTAACTTAAAATCAGAACATGGGTTCCTCCCAGGTGATTTGGGGTTTGCTGTGTTAGTGGGTGGCATGGGATCGAGGAGCGGTACTGCAGCATCTCACACACTGCCAAAGTAATGCAAGACTTGTCTTCTATATATCACTCAAAGTGCCTCAACTAAGTACCAAGAAAGCAGTGGCACCCCCTGTCTGGGGATTATGCTCTGCTTCATTTAAATGAAGAAGCTAACACTTAATATGCAAGCCAGCCTGTTCTCAATAAGGTTTGTATCTTGGAATCGTGTGTATGTATTTTCAGATGCCTTCTTTAAGAAGAGGAGTGGGGCAGGGAGAGAAAATATGCTTCCTAAAGTCAACAAACTGTGTTGTCCAGGATTACCAGATGCCCTTTTTTTTTTTTTAAGAGAACATGTCTCTTTTTTTTGGTGTCTGTCCTCTTTTTGGCTTTTCTTTAAAAATTGATGAAAATGTCCTCTTTGGGGGTTGGAAGGTTAGGAATATTCCTAGTTAGTAGCAATTATCACAAATTAAATAGTAGTGGTATTTAAAATGAGATTTTAATAGTAAATAATAAATAGTGATCACTTGTTTGAACTAGTCAGTCAGGAAATACGTCCTCTTTTTTACTGTTCAAAAATTGTAACCATCTAGTGTGTTATCTGTAGATGCTTGTGACAGCTCAGATCTCAGATATGATCATAACCATGTAAACTGGGATTAAGGGTGTTCAAGCTTGTGGTGTTTAAGGTGTGCATGACAAGCAGATGAGATACACCTCCCAGGACTGCTTGTCTTTCTTTGGCCAATGAAATGTTTTCTTAGCCTAGATGACCAAGAAATTATAAAACAATATTATGTAATTTAACTGATTGTGGGAAAACACATCAGATCTACAAAGCTGGTTTATAAGCCACACTTTTCAAAATCATGAGACTGCTGAGCTATGCATGAGATTTGTTTGATTGCGATCTCCAGATTGCTTCCTAAACCAAAAATCACCGAAGTCGGTAGACAGAACCTTAACAAAACTAGCTGACATCCTGAGCCTGTGGGCCAACAGCAAACTAGTTTTGAGTAAAGGGCCCTCAGTTCATGGAGGAGACTTGTCCTTCCGTTCCTGTGACGCTGCAGCTTACCCCTGTCCCTGAGGTACTCCTGCAGTAGCAGATTAGAGCACAGAGGCTTTTGAAAATAACTGTGCCTCAGCCCAGTTCAACTTGACACAAAGCTGCATTGGAAAAGAACTGTAATCAAAGGAGATGGAAGCCAAATCAGCTGGCTATAACTGGGCTCTCCTGCCTTCTACCCAATGCTGTTTTTGCTGCTGCTGTCCAAGCAGAAGCCCTCCCAGGCACTGCCCATCTTCCCATGCTGCCAACCCTCTCAGACGATGATATCCCCCCCCGTCCTTTTAGATGATTTTTTTTAATCCAGAAAGCCACCTGTGACACATGTAGATGGCCCTAGCTATTACTGTGTTTATGCAATGCATTCACTGAGGTAAAATTACTCCCTGTCCCAATTTACCTGTGTGTAAGCTCTTAACCTTTTACTCTGCACTTAATGTTTGCACCATAATTTCCGGTGGAAAAAAGGAAACTCTAATGTCTGTTAGCTGTTGAATGTATAATTTAGGGTGTGTTTAATTTACAATTTAGGGTGAGATTATTCATGAAAAGTTGGATGCATTTCTAAATACTACTAAACTGAGATCCATGAGGTCTTATGTTAAAATAGATGATACTGGACACCTTCTTAGGGATGTTTACATCTGATGACCTGATCAGGCAAACCATTTTTAAAAAAATTACTGGCAGGTGGGACTATCTCATTGCTTTACATCAGTGATATGGCCATATTTGAGGCACCACAGCTGCCAAAGAATTATTCTAATTGTGTTTCCCCCTAACCAATGTACAGTGCTTGTTCTGACACACAGGAGTCATAGAAACAGGGGCAACTAAAATTAGTGTCAAGGGAAAAGGATTTGTCGGGGGGGGGGGTAGGACAGTGCTATCCAGCTTTGCCCTGTGTGAAAGTTATGGAATTGTGTTTCCTTACTCTGTTTCGGGTTACAGTGCAAAGATCTATTTTTGTTAAGAAGTTAAAACATATGCAAGTTCTGCACCATTGTAGTGGCAACTTGGACCTTTAGAATGCATCCCATCTTCACTGGGTTGGATAAGGGAGAGAGGCAGGTCTTACGGGTCGACCAGCTATGGATTATTAGAGAATAAGTGAATTCCTAGCTCATTCAAAGGAGCATCTTCCAAAACACTGCAGTCAGAAGTGACCATTGTACAAAACAAGCCTGTGGCTGCCATTGCTTACAAGATCTTTTAAAATTCTTGGAATGTTTGTTGCTAATGAATGTGTTTGACAATTAAATGAGATCATTGTAGCTTTGTGAATAGTTTTGATGTACGTGGGATTTGTCTCCAAGTCTAATCATACAACATTTCAACACTGTTCATTTATACTTGGAGAGGGAGAATAAAACCTTTTTATATGAACCCTTCAAGGTGGGGATCTGCTTTGATACTTTTCCTTTGCTTCTTTCCCTTTATGCACTCACAACTTACTCCGGAGAATCCAAGCAGTCAAGCTTTTAAGCTTGACTTGCGTGCCTACTGTATGTACCATTTCTTTTTTTCTCCAGTGTATTTCTGTGATAGAGGGCAACATCCAGTTTTTTAAAATTTCCGCAATTGTCCTTTTGTAGCGGCACAGTAGCATCCAGCAAGCACCCTTCCATTTAAATCCTCATGGTTCAGCATATGTGCATGCATTTTAGTGTTAGTGCCTTGAATGAAAGGGAGCAGAAAGGAACACAGACAAATGGGGAAAACCCACAGATGAAATTGACCAGACCTTTCCTGCGACTGACAAGCAGCTGGAAGCCCCTTTTTCCATATTGTCATGCACTAGGGGATTCTCTGCTGTGTTATTGGCCACTGTGAAAAAAGGAAAGATGAAAAAGTCATAGGATCTCCTAATATGGGGGAACATGATGAGTGTACAGAATGAACAGTAGAACCTGCTGACACTGGCATTGCAAGCTGTGAGAGGGTAGCCCAGCTGAGCTCATCTGGAAGCAGCTGCACATCTGGAAAGGTGTGGACATCTAAGCCCCCCCCCCCACTCCCAACACCACCACCCTTTTCTCACCATCTGGTTACTTTCTCTTCCCCAAGCTCTGGGAGAGATTGGGGGGGGAGCTCTCTGGCCTTCTCCCTGCTTCTGGATGAGTTTGTCACCAGACGTGGTGGGTCTTCACCCCTCCATTCCCCCTCCCCTCCAACTACTGTCATTATTCACTTTTCTGAATTGTAAGCAAATAGCAGCAGGCTCTTGCATTTAGCTGTGAGTGGTGAGACTGTTAAGCCAGGATCACAAGCTTTAGAGGTCTCAACTTTTTATCAGACTGGATATTAAGTACAAGAAACAAAGTGTGTGTGTGGGGGAGATGCTTAGTAGGACATGATGTAAGAATCCAAAGTCTGGGTCTGCTGTTTTGCCACTCCCTTACCTTTTCCAAGCTGATTCTCAAACAGGACATGTTGAAACATCTCAGATATGAAGAAGAGGAGGCTGGATTTATACCCCGCCCTTCACTACCCAAAGGTGCCTCAGAGCGGCTTACAAACTCCTTTCCCTCCCCCTCCCCACAACAGACACCCTGTGAGCAGTGTTCCTAGCTCACAGTTTTTTAACCTCCAGCTCACACATTTCTGTCTTAGCTCAGGAAGGATGGCTCTAGGGCAAACTGATTTATGCGGCAGCCAAATTGGTCGCTCACAACTTTAATGAGAGTAGCTCACAAAGTAGAATTTTTGCTCACAAGACTCCACAGCGTAGAGGGAGCATTGCCTGTGAGGTGGGTGGGGCTGAGAGAGCTCTTGACAGAGACTGCTCTTTTTTCAAGAACAGCTCTTATCAGAGCTACGGCTTGCCCAAGGTCATCCAGCCAGGTGCAAGTGGAGGAGTGGGGAATCAAACCCGGTTCTCCCAGATTAGAGTCCACGCACTTAACCACTACACCAAACTGCCATGGCTCTATCTTTAGGAGGAAATCTATTACAAAACAAACAGCTCCCCCTCCTTCAGATGGTCCCCTCTGCTGCCCTGGCTGGCCCAAGCAGCAGTGAGGACAGTGGGCACCCAGTTGTCCTGGCAGGCGGCTTGGGAGTAAGCAGATAAGGTGGTGGTGAGGCTGCACACAAGATGCTGATGCTGACAGAGAAGGCAGCAGCAGGAGAAGGATGGTCTGGGGCCACCGGAGGAACTCAAGCGTGTCCAGCACCCCACTGGCGTGGCCAGCTTTGAAGGAAGCACCCTCCATGACTCCTCCAGCAATGGGCTTCTGGCCATCACCTGCCCAGCCACCTGCTACTGCTCTTCCTCCAACATAGGGCAGCCCATCCCGTATCACTGTGCCAGCCAGGAGCCTTTCCCCCCAGCCATACTAGTGGGTTTTTTGCTAGACTCCGATCACTTGTAAAAAGTTAAATGTAAAACAACATGGTACAGAATGGGCAGAATGATGTGGGAGTGGCCTACAAAAGGCTGGGGAAAGGGCAGGGAGGAAAAATCCAAAGGAATGTGTATGCTTTTGGATTACCTTTGGCTTGG
>NW_015161422.1:689840-791637 GCF_001447785.1 Gekko japonicus
TGAAGGGGGGGGGGGGGGGACATAACAAAACCACTTTCAGCAAAGCCAGGAAACAGCGAACAGAAAGCAAACTGAGAGCTGAAGGGACAAAATTCAATGCAGAACGAAAAAGAAAACCCGACAGACATGCAAGGTGAAAGTGGGGGGAAATGCAGAACAAAAAAGAAAATGCAACAGAGAGGCATGGTGAAAGTGAGGGAAACCACTGGTGCATAAAAGGCCTTTGTATTGCTCAGCATAATGTGTGTTTTCTGATACCATCAGCAGCAAGGTACAGCTATGACTACAGTGCTCTCTGCTGGCCGTGGAAAATAACTCTTGAGATTATTTTGCTTCCTACCTTTGGGGAAAACATCTGCAACAGAACGATAATGGGAGAGATTTGCCCAAGGACTAGCTCTTTCCTCTTACCCCACCTAGGACAATATTAGCATGTACTGGTTGGGACAGGTTGACAGCTAAGTCTTCCCCAGCCTGGCCTCAGGTTTCAGTTGAGAAAAGCTTTCTCTTTGCTTTTCCCACTGCTTTTAAACAAATCAACCTCCGATTCCCAAAGTGTGTGCCAAAGCATACATGAGAATTACTAGAACTACTACCTCTGCTGCTGGTGGTGGAAAGCGCTGACAAATTGCAGCCAACTTATGGGGTCACAGCCGACCCCAAGGTGGTCTGCCATTGCCTGCCTGTGCATAGCAGCCCTGGACCTCCCTGCTTAGCTTCTGAGATCTGACAAGATAAGGCTGCCTCTGCTACAGACAGGTAATTTCGTCATGTCTCCATTGGGTTATGAGTGGATTATTCTGCCACTCCCATGCAAAATTGCAACAGAATTGTGCTTTTGGAAGAGGCTGCATGTTACAACTCTGCATGAATTGCTTCTCCTTTCCATAAGCAAGTATATCCAGATTTATGCAGAAACTTCTGAAAGTTGCCCTTGTACACTCTTAAGGTAAACTCTTTTGGGCATAAAACATGCCTCTGGTTTTAGTTCAGAAAAAACAAATGTCCCTCATCTATCAGAAATCTGACAAATGTGTACACGACTGCCAAATCCTTGTCTCCGTAAATGTATTCAGAAACAAAACCATCCACGACCCATTTAATAATCTGACCACAATGTTTATTAAATATAACCAGGCAAAAGGCACAATAAACTGCATTATTCAAGTATTTGCATAGATGCATTGAGATCACATTGTAAACCTTTCATACATAAAATGTGACGTGTGGTGCATAAGGTCTCCCAAAATAATAAAAAAGAAAATCACAATATTTTTCTCCCAACCTATTCTGTTAACATTCACATGAAAATACAAAATTATTTATGGTTTACTTTACTTATTAAAGGTAAGGTTGCCAAGTCTCCGCTCTGACAGCCCTCCCTTGAGAAGCTGCATATAAGGAAGAAGTTCAGCAGTTCTAGTTTCCTTCCTTCAAGTACAGCAACCATTTAAGAACTCGCCTCTCCTGTCTTGCGTAGGATAGAGGCCTTCATCTTATCACTGTAGGAATCAGGCAGCATTGAGGGGTGGGAAGGCAGACAACGACCGCTTGATTCTAGAGCACTTAAAGAGGTCCCAGGTGACCCTAACTGATCAGTTTAAAATGTTTTATTTGAATTCTATGCAGTTGTTCTTTGAAATATGCTGAGATGGCTTAAACTTTGGTATGACCAATGACAAGACTCACTGGCTGATTTCACACTAGAGCTGCCTCGGTGTTGCGCCGCCATCTGCCCCAATTTGGTCAATTTCACACCCGAAGCTGTGTGGCTGCATTTGACCTGCGGCTTCGCCCAATTTCCTCCGCAGTTTCGTGATCCTCAAAAAACAGGATCACGAAACTGCGGGGAAAATTGGGCGAAGCTGCGAGTCAAAATGCAGCCCTGCAGCTTTGGGTGTGAAATTGACCAATAGTATCGGGGCAAACGGCAGCGCAACATTGAGGCAGCTCTAGTGCGAAATCAGCCACTGTTTATACATCTGACTGAACTGCAAAGAGAACCGGTTTGTTGTGCCTTCCCAGTTCCCAGTTCAAGCAGGATTTTTGATCACACTGTCCTGATGTGGCCCAAGATTTAGGCTGAATAGATACAGACGAACAAACACGGCTGTTGAGTTTACTGGAGAATACACACGTTCCATCTTGGAGTAAATTGTTGGCGTGGGACATTTTAAAGTATATTACATCAGTTATTTAAATTAAAAGGGGATACAAAATATTTGAAAGTTGTCAGATTTTAAAGGAGTGCTCTATGAGACTTTGAAACAAGTGTTGGGACTGAAAGGACATGAAGACCACAAGGAGAGAATTTGCAATGATCAGAACCACTTACCAGTGGTTAGATATTTAGTAAATATAAACTACTTACATGTTACGATGAGAACAATACAGGTACATCATTAAGGTAACTGTTGTCTGACCAGAACTGAATGCATGTGAATAAGTCACCAGAGAATTTTGCGTATCCACTTGGACTGTGTACTTTTGAAATGTAATTGGAGACAACTGTTCAATAATTCCTCGCTCCAGTCTTAACAGCATAACCAAGCCAGAAATGAAACTATGGGCTCTTAAAGATAATAATGCACATTTTAAAATCCATGTATATTACAGCCAGCTAATCTTAATGAGTCTGTATTAAGAAGACCTTAGGTAAATGTTCTAAGTATGCCCAGCCATTGTAGTTTCAAATTTGCTAGTGAACATCAGAAAGGAAACATCTCCTCTTTATGCATAGCACCAACATACTGCAAAGAAAAAAGGAGAAATCACAGTGCAAACACAACACCCCAAAGATTTAAAAACCTGAGATAATATACCTAAAGCCTCAGATCAATAATAATGTTGCATCTTTATATCTGGAACTTCCAGATTGTTTAAAGTGCATTAAGACAGCCTGCACGATGGTGCCCACTTACAGCAAATTCATATATAAATCAGCTGCCTATTAGTCAAAGCACCATGAATGAAACTTCCAGCTGAGCCAACAGATCTTCATTAAGACATCTAACTGGTTTGTTGAATTAGGTATTTGCAGGTGAATTGACATGTGCAGCCCAGAAGGGAAGCATAAAGCTTGTGATCGTTTGTTGAGTGAGGTGACTAACAGCAAAATATCATGGTGATAGGACAATAATCCATAGTTCCCCACTCCATTGTGATTACCATTTGCCTGTAGTACCTTTTCTAGGGGCTTATTCACGTCAGATCTATTGTTGTAGCACCAGCACTAAAATCAGAAATATGCAAATATTATTTCAGTTATACTGAGAATTGGTAAAGGATTACATCCAAGTCAAATAATTCAAAATTAAACCTAAGGTACTGAACTCTGTGCAGTGGCTTAGAAAACCAAGGTACCTACCAAAGTTCGATAGTGCCACATGTACATCCTGAATGAAGATTATGACTGCAGACTAATTTATACTGGGATAAAATTCATAAAGTAAACTTTCTGTGTGAACAAGCAATCTCAGTCTAATGAAAGACAAATATGCAAAAACTAAACTGTGTATTATATAAACAAAATGATTTGTAAAAAAAACCAACTGATAAGTAAATGCAGATCTATGAAAACTTGAAAGGATTTTGCTAAAATTTGGTGGATTAGATAAAGCATCTTCTTCTGAAACCACCCAAAACAATGATGATGCTCAAGCCAGAGTTATTTGGAGTACAAATACTTGCCCCCCCCTCTCAAACAGTGATTTGCTAACCTAGCATCTGAAAACAGTGGCTGCTCCACATATGACTTTTTTACATAGAGATAATATAGGGGAAAGGTGTCGTGTAAGAGGTATGGCATAACAGTATATAGATGGGAGTCAAGTCTTCCAGATAAAGGGATGTTTGCACCACTAACCACAGATGATAGTTTACTAACTTCTTCCTAATTGGAACTTAAGTCACAGAAGAAAAAAAGTTCTATATAAAGCATCTGTCAATTGTCAAAATTGTGATGGACTGGTCCTCCTCCCACTATTTTTAATGAGACATATTCCTCAACTGCCATGTGCCATAGTGGGTCACAAGAGAGGAAGCACTGGAATAGAGGGGGTGGACCAATGGAACTCCAGTACTAGGGGATCAAAAATGCCAGGCCAAGAGAGATCACTGTGGGGAATAAAATGCCACAAAATCCTTCCAGTATTCCATGCAGCTAAGCAGAATTCAGAGGACTATGGAGGCAAAGTGCAAAGTACAGACTGAAGTATTATACCACCGATGCTTTGAAAAAACAGAAGGCCATGATCAGAAAAACCTTTGGGCTGAACAATGATAGCCCCACAGAAAAAAAGAACTCATACAGGTAAATAATAAACTCTGTTAAATCCATTGCAGAGGGAAAGAAACCCTCTTCTCCTGAGCCAACGTAGCAAAATTCCATGAGATTAGGAAACTTCTCCATAGGAAGTACTTTGAAGGAATCCCCATTGGCTATGAGAATATAGAAAGGACATCATGGTACTCTGTTCTCCAGGGGGCTGTTCCAGGTTTTAAGCAAGTATGTAAATGGTCTTGGGAAATATGACAGGGATGCATTGATGTTGATTACGTCAGTTCATCTTCAATTGGGAAAAGTATTGGAAGATAATCAAGGCCTCTTTCCCCTCCTTTTGGCATACTGCAAGTTTTGCTACAACATTTCAATGCTGCCCCTGTAACTCCGATAATGAAAAAATTCCAAAAGATAAAGTAGGTCATATTTAGCCATGGCGTGCACTGGTGAAATGCCAACCCATTTCCATAGGAGTTGCATCTACAAGTGCCAAGGATGGTAGATAACTTTACTAAAACCAAGCCTGGAATTTGCCCCACAGTCATATGAGGAGAGCAATTTGAAAAGTGTACACGGCCAGCATGTCTTCTTCCTGGAAACAAAAGCCAAGTGTCTCAAGTGAAGTCACTGGCTGGAGGGTACAAGTGTGGATTTTGGTACTGCAACATGAACTCCAGTGGCCTTACTTCCAGGTACCCACTGCTCCAGAATTTTTGATAGCTGAATTCTAGAAAAGAAGAAAGGATTATGAGTATTTGTGGAATGGACACTGTCAGATCAGAGGAACAAGGAGTCTGCTAAAATTCAAGAGGATCAGTAGATGGGAAAAGTTTGTTTAAAAAAAACCGTTTTGAGTCACTTGCAGCCTTTTCCACTATATAACAGCTTGATCGTCTGTATACCCAGCAGTCTCACTAGCTGCAATGGAACTTACTCTCAAGTTTATCTAGGATTGCCACCTTCAGTACTTTTCATTTTGCTTCACACTGAGTGCTTTTTTCCTGGCACACTTCCATCTCAACACTCATGCTGCTGCTGAAGTAAATCCTCAGGACCACGCTGTTACAGAGTAGCCCGCTCACAACAGGCACTTGGACCCTAAAAGTCTCTGACTGTCTTAAAAGCAACACATTAACCATTAAACCTATCCAATCATTCGAGTCATCTTCAGGGGCCCTGCTTCAGGTCTCCCCAGCACCTGAGGCGAGATACGGAACAACCCAAGAAAAGGCCTTTGTGGTTGTGGTTTTAAAACTTTGGCACTCCCTCCCCAGGGAGAGTCATCTGTCTCCCTCCGTCATTGTCTTCTGCCATTCTGCCTGGCACTCCCTCAGAAACTCTTATTAGCTCTCCTCCCTGTTCATATGTTTTGTTTTAAATATCATATATACATATAAATATCATATATACACACACACACATATATACATATAAATATCATGTGTGTGTGTGTGTGTGTGTGTGTGTGTAATACTTTTTCATGTTTACTGACTGGGGGACTCTGAATTGGGTGGAAAGATGTCATATAAATAAATAAACCACAAGCCTGTGTAAGGAACGATCAGTCTCCTCAACGAGCATACAGTCCAGATACCAGTCTTCTGAACTTTATTTATAATCGACCTAGTTATTCTTAAACAGACTAAATAAACAAGAATCACAATTATATAAAAATACGAGCATATTAGCATAAATAATTGAGATTATAAATGTAAAAGGATCTATGTAATCCCTTCTCCAGTCTAGCCAGCATTTAAAGATAGAATGTAATTTCTAAAATTCTAAACAAATGTTTTCAGAATATGTCAGACAGTTTTACGGTAACTTAGGTTCAAGCAATTTGGGTTTTTTTTCTAGGGTGTGACTATCTTGTTAGACACAATTATGTGAGCTTCATATGACTTTATTAAGCCATCTAATTCATTTTCTCTGATGGCATTGATGTAAGTCACCTCTGAACATCCCAAAGAATAATAGTTGCAAATTCTGTTCCACTTATTCTGAGATTTATTTTGGGCATAAAGCCACCAATTCATAAATTATCCTTCTCAAGACTGAAGCCATAGGTGTGCTGCAACAGTGAAAAATGCATATTTGCAGATTTACACAAGAACCTAAAAGCAAACTCTCTGGTATACTGTGTCAAAAACATCCTAAACAGTAATTTTGGAAAAGTTGCTTTGCATTTAAAAAAATGTTGCATGTCCCACCTGATGGATTCCTGGATTTCTTGCCACAGCATGTGTTGGTACTGCATTTGCATTCATGGTGGGAATCACAGATCTGTTGTTTGAAGGAACAGGATTAGCAGGAAGAGCCTTCTGAGGGGGTCGTGGTCTGGAAGAATCCTAGAGCAAATAAAGCAGTGATGGTTAAAGTCTCCTTCTGAGGCTCAGTTCAGACAGATAAGAAAACCAAAGTCTATTTTAACAACAGGGTTGTCAGGCCACCCAGTAGAGGCTGGGGTTCTCCACCACTAGGCCCTGTCCCCCAGCTGTCGATCAGTTGGCCAATGGGAGACTTACCAGTAGAAAGAAGAAGGCCTAGCCATGTTGCCAGTGTTGCATGGGAAGTGATTTCATCATGCCAGCAACTTCTGGGTGATGCTCCATTATTTGGGGAAAAGCTCTGTGGTAGAAGCTGGTTTAACCATAGAGTTTTTGTCCAAATACCAGCTCATCACCCAGAAGCTGCTGCATGATGATGTCACTTCCAGTGCAATGCCCAGCAATGTGGTCCAGGACTTATTTCTTCTGGTAAGTCCCTCCCCCCAAATCCCCTGCTGGTTGCCAGGAGGGACTTGGCAACCCTATTTAACAGTGATTTGTTTTGTGAAATCAGGTTTCACATCACAGATAATCATTCAGATCCTGGCTTGCCTCAACAAATGCTGTGTTCATTGCTGTTTCCCCACACTCTCTACTATAGAGACCAAGCTGGTATCCCAAATGGCAATACTGCGGAATGCAGATTACTGTAATGAACCATATTTAGGGCTGCTCTTGCAAAATGTATGGAAACGTCACCTGGTACAGATTGATGCAGCCAGGACGCTAACTGGAGCGGGTCACAGGCACTATTATCAGCCCCAGTGCAAGGTTCTGGTGCTGATCGTTAAAGCCCTATATGATCTGGGGCCAGCATACCTACTAGACCGCTATGGTCATCTTCTAAGCCCCTGTTTGGGGCTTAAAGCTAGATGGGTGACAGGGATTTTTGCCTGCCCTTTCTATCACTGTCTTCTGCCAGTGAATGAAGATTTTTAAAATTTTCACCTGGTGTTCCCTTAATAATCCCTCCTTCCTGCCCCGTGTTCTTAATTGTTTCTTTGTTTTTATACATGCACATTTTAGTTTTGGTTTTTAACCCGTTTTATGATGTATTTGTACACTGCTCTGTTATTAGTTAGCGGCCCTGATTGGGCTGAAAGGCAGATTATAAATTCGGTGAATAAAACAAATAATAAAATAAATGTTGGAAGCAGATGTTAGGCACCCAGAATTCATACAGCTATCTCTGTTGTTACCCAGCCATACAAACGAGTCACCAGATCTGGTTTAGAGTCTCTGCCTGTAGAAAACCATTTACCTGTGGAATGACAACTTTTGGAGCGGGAGGTGCTGGCCTGCTTGGTGGAGTTCGTTTTGCCAAATTCTTCACTTCACTCTGGTGCCCTAGAGTGGGGGGCTTCCTTGTGTTGCTAGCTGGAAGTGCAGGTGGTAGCTGGACATGGAGTTTGAACTTTGGAGCTGGCTGGCAGTAAAGCACTTCAGGGTTTGCAGGGACATTCTGTGTGCCGATGACCTTCACACAAGTCACAAAGAACAAACAAAATGGCTGTGAAGAAAGAAAGGCGGAGGTGCAAGACATGCATGTTGCTCTGAGCTCCTAAGAGAAAAGGTGAGACAGGAATAAGACAGACCTCTGAAGAACACAGAGCAGCCCATATTTAACAATATTTGTGGGACAAAGTGCATCAGGAAAGTAGATAGGGGGACAACTCGGGGACACAGGGGAAGAGAGAGTAAGGGGACAGCTAGAGGAAGCGACTCAGCAGCAGGAGCAGCAGGAGAGAGAAGTGAAGCTATCAGGGAGAGCTGAGAAGGCACAAGCAGTTTTGTTAATAAAGACCTTCACTGTCATTATTGTCTGACGTTCATCTACATATTACCTAGCATGAAACACCATAGACCATATTAACAGCCAGGCCTCCTTTTGGCCTTGCAGCCAGTCTGATTATTGAAAAACTTCAGTGTTTGGGGAATCACCAATGTCAACCTGCACTTTTCCACAGCAGAGCAAACAGCATCTCTGTAGGGCCACACAGGTCACAAAAACAGAGCAGGGGCTTAAAACTCTCCCTTACATCTCACATAGGGTTGCCAGGTCCTCTCGTCACTCTGGCGGGGGGATTTGGGGCGGGGATGCCCCCAAGCCCTGCCCCCAAGCCATGGCCACCCCTCTCCCTCCCCTCCTGCAGAAATTTAAAGAGCTTCGGCTGATCAGCGGGGAGCATGTGGCCCGCTGATCAGCTGGAGGGGCCTTTAAATCTTTCAGCAGGGAGGGAGAGGGACCGTCACCAGCCGCAGCTCTGCTCACAAAAAGACCCTTTAAAGGGTGGCAGGGCAGTGGTGTGCGGGCCTGAATTGCCACTGGAAAATCAGCAGATCACTGCTGGGAAATCAGCCCCCACCCTGCTTGCAAAAACACCCTTATTTGGATGAGCTCCTCTCTCAAAATTCCTTTCTCCCATGGTTCCACCCCCAAATCTGCAGGAATTCCCCAACTTGAAGTTGGCAACTCTAGCCACCATCCCTACCAGGACTGGGCCCCCTGCTGCATTTTGAAAAGTTTTTTTAAAAAACCTAAACAGCACTGTGTGCCCTTGGTGGATACCAGTGATACCCTGGTGTTATCGTATCACCCTCTCTCTGTGAACCAAAGTATACATCACTTACTCTGTCTCTGCATTCTGCTTCTCCTCCGGGCTAATTTAGACTGTGGCTGGGAGCTTCCAGCAAACTTAAATGCAGTTTCTAGGTATGCAGGAGTCTGATTCAGATCAAGGCTACAACAAGAAGGGAGGGTTTTTTTAAAAAAAATCTTCCCTTGTGCCATTTTCTGAGTTTGAAATGACCTTGTGGAGCCATTATTCAAACTTTTTGGCCCTGTGTGCCTTTTTCTGAGTTTTAAAAATGCTGGGAACTCTGGTTTAGCCTTAGCTCTATGTACCCATGCATCATTTGTGAGTATCCCCCTTTGCCCTTTCTTCAACTTGCTATCCCTTCAAGCCCCTTTGATTATCTCCCTCCACAAGGCTGACAGGGCAAATAGGGCAGTCTCAGAAACTCCTGGCTGTTCCCCTTGCCTTTCAGGGGTGTGCTTGTACTGGGAAGTGCAGCCAGTTCTAGGCTTTTTCACACTAGAAGACTGCTTTTCCATGTTCCCCGTGCTCTCACTCTACCCTCCTTCACATTTGAGTGTTCTTCTATAGGTATAGCAATGCAACCTTCTGTGCTTTTTCAGACCAGGTTTCCAGTTCTTTGAGGATGAGGAGTAATCATCAGGAGCCACCCACCTAGCCTGAGGATTTTTTTATTAAGATCACATTGGACTGCTCTGTTTGGTTTATGTGCTTTTAAAGGTAAAGGTTCCCTTGCTCGAAAGCCAGTCGAATCCGACTCTAGGGTTGCGGTGCTCATCTCCATTTCAAAGCCGAAGAGCCAGCGCTGTCCGAAGACGTTTCCGTGGTCATGTGGCCGGCATGACTAAACACCAAGGCGCACGGAACGCTGTTACCTTCCCACCGAAGTGGTACCTATTTATCTACTTGCAATTTCTTGCTTTCGAACTGCTAGGTTGGCAGGAGCTGGAACTAGAGACGGGAGCTCACTCCGTCATGCGGCACCCAGGTCTCGAACTGCTGAACTATCAACCTTCCACAGCCTGCAGTTCAGCGTCCTAACCACTTGAGCCACCGCAGCTCCTTTTAGGCACTGGTAATAGACTTGACTTGCTTTTATTGATTTATTCTTATTTATTCTTTTGAAGAAGAGGAGATTGGATTTATACCCCACCCTTCACTCAGAGTGGCTTACAATCTCCTTCCCTTCCTTTCCCCACAACAGACCCCCTGTGAGGTAGGTGGGGCTGAGAGACCTCTGAGAGAACTGCTCTTGAGAGAACAGCTCTGAGACTCCGAGCTCTGAGACCTCTGAGAGAACTGTGGTCACCCAGCAGTTGCATGTGAAGGACTGGGGAATCAAACCCGGTTCTCCCAGATTACAGTCCGCACTCCCAACCACAACACCAAACTGGCTCTTCCATCTTGTGGTTAATGCCATTGGGGTTTTAAACTGGATTATTATTTGACTGTTCTAAAAATGTTTTATCCTGTTTGAAGTTTGTTGTGAACCGCCCAGAGACCGTTTGCGGGGGAGGGCAGGTTGTAAATATAATAAAATAAATAAATAATATTTATTCAATGGTCTCTGCTTGTTTTATTGACTTGTTTTAATGAGTTGATTGGTTTTGTTTTATTGCTTTAGCTGTCTGGAGGGGGGCAAACAAATTTCATAAATAGATACCGGGAATGTTTAGTTCATTCTGACTCTAGGAGGAGCTGTAATGTACGTCTTCTACTGTTCAGAGCTTATTGAATTATTCTCTTGCTTTTCTCTGGCTCTTGTAGTGCTTTTTCTCTAAATTAAATATATTCTGAAGGTCTCTCTGCTACCAAAAGGCCTGCCATTAGTTATTGCTTCTTGCAATCCAGTTGTTGCAGTAAATATTATAGAATACATGTGTGGGATTGCTTTGTTTTGCTCAGCTCTGCTAACAGACAATAGTTTAAAATAAGGTATGGAAACTAGGCAATATTCAATACCACAGCCATCTGCAGTTCTAAGTACCTTTCTATGTTCCTGTGGGGTTTTCAGCTTGAAGGCTGGATTGGCATGACCATTCACTGCATTCTGAACAGGAGGTGAGGTGCTGTTTGGGAAGAAACAACAAAGAATAGCCATTTCTAGGATCACAGATGCTTCTCAATTTATGGACTGCTTATAATAGAATCAAAATGCATATTAAAAAAGCAAAATAGCCTAAAATAGATAAGACCAGGATAAATACCCCCCCCCCCAAGAGGCCAAGGTACTGGCTATCCTGGAAAACCCAGACTCACAGCCATTGGGTACTGTTGATAAATCTCAACCACATTCCCCAGCAAGGAATTTATGTATGAGTGCACTGAATGGCTGGGAAGGGAACTGAAATTCTACCCAACTTAAAAGAAATGAGGGTAGGGTGGTGGAGCTGGAGAGACAGGTTCTTTATCAGAATACGAGACTACGGGAGTAAAAGGAAATCAACGACCATGCAGTACTTTGAAGGCAATGACAAGGAGCTTCTACTGAGTTCAGGAGCAGTCAGGAAGCCAATGTAAGGACTTAAGGAGGCATATCACATGGTCAGAACAACCATGAACATGAATGGGAAATTTACAGATGGAATTATATCACCATGCCATAAATAATCACCTGAACTGAGGCATGTTCTTTGGAGGAATGATAGACTGCTTTAGTGGCCCAAGCCTGGCTCTCCATTTATAGCAGCAAAAAGCAATTCCAATGGCAGTCAAAATCAAGATAGAAACCAGGACTCCTGCAATGATTGGCACCGCACCTGAGGAGAGAAAGAGCAAAGTCAATAATGTTAATCAGGTCAACCCATCACATAGTCTGCCCCCCCTTCCCCGGTGACTATAGATGTAACAGACCGGAAGGCAGGACTCCTGTATTTGTAAGAGTTGAGTGGCAGACGTGTAAGGTGGTGCAGTGCTGAGAATGGGGAGATCTGAATTCAAATCCCCATTTAGCCACAAACATCACTTGGGCCAATCACCCTCTATCAGCCTAACCTCTTTCACAAAGTTGTTGTGATGATAAAATGAAAGAAGTGAGAGTCATATGCATCACCCTGACCGGAAAGGAATAGGATATTTAAAACGTTTTTCTGTTACATCAGTGCGGCAAAGGTCACGGTATCATCCGAACAACACTTTCGTGGGAACAAGCCCCCTTGAGTAAACCTTAGCAGGATTCTGAGAAGACTTGCTTACGATTGCATTGAAAGTCACTGCTTCCCAAAATTCCTCCTTTCATTGATTTATTAAAAATACAGATGCTCTGTCCTCTACTGTTTCTGTGCACTCTAGTTCCTCCACCTCAGTATCCTGCATTTATGCAAATTTCCTTAATTTCCACAAGCGACATGAATCACACCTACTTTCTTGAGGCATGGGACCACTGTCCAGACTGCCTCCATTCCCAGGTTTATTGCAAAATGGAGGTGCCCATCCACTGAAACAATGGCAGTTCTGGTTATTGTTGCAAACCTGCAGAGGGAATAATTACAAAATTTGACATCAGCTTTTCCCAACTAGCACTTCCTCCTGCCTCTCCCCAAACAAGCTTTCAACTGTCATTCCAATCCCAAAAGACTCACGCTTTGATATGCAAGGCACTCTTGTGCCTTCCATTAACATCTGTTGGAGCTCAACAATTTGAAAATCTTGCTATATATGAACCTGATATTCAGAGCACATACCAGCCATCCTTTCCTAGAACTGCAGTGTTCTGAGATTCTTATCATTTCTGTGATATGAATTCCAAAGGAATTCAACCCTTCCAAAGTCTCTTGAGGTATATGCATTCCTAAAGTGGGACCCAGATGACTCCCAACTATTTTTAATCTCACAGCAGATATTCCCAGTAGCACTGTCTGGCCACAGAAAAGCATGTCCAGCGTTCAGCATTACCATCAACATAATACTCTATAGTCCTTCATGCTCCCCTTAACAAATCCTTAAGTAGTTTGGTAAATATTTGACACCACTCAGTTTCAGGTCTGAAACTATCAAGTTACTGCAATAAAAGCCCACTGAAGTCAATGGACTTAGACTGGAGTAACTCTGACTCCATGGCTGAATGGAATGAGAATTTAGGTCTCCCATTCAACACTGTAACCCCCAAGGCACATCCTAGTCAGACACCCCAACCACTACACTACACTGTTTATGAAAGGAAAAAAGAATGCTCTTAAATAATTTAGCTCATTCAGATCACACTGTTAGAAATGACATGAAGAGGGGCAGTCCAAAGCTGTAGGTATACTTTTTCTCAGCTCAATTTCTGACCTAGTAGGAAAGATGCCCTCGGTCTAGAGATTAAAACTCAGGGTCAAGCATTGGCTTCACTCAAGTGCTGCTTGAAGGAAATCCTCTCCAAACGTCTCTTCCATAACAGATCCTTCTTTATGCAGATTAGCTCATCACATCTAATAGAATTTCTGAATCTGTGTGAGTTTTTATATGTTAAAAAGTCCAGTATAAATAGGGCAACATATACTTACATAAAGACTAATGTACTAACTACTTTATTTCATTTATTTGCTGATCAAATGGGGTTGGATCCAGTGACCCATCAACAGGAGGCTGCTAATGACTGTGGGACTTCCTTGCTTTCCCCCTCCCCAAACAGTCCTTTCTAGCCCTGGGAAAGCTGATTCCTGAGCTTGCATTATTTGTGAATATTAATAGTCACACAGGCTGGGAGGCTGCAGTAGAGAAGAGTTAGGGTCCAAAACAGTCCTTCCTGCTTCTTCTGTCTATGGAACATCAGGGAGTGATATTTCCACCTCCCCATTGCAATCCACTGACCCATCATCATTATTATTATTATTATTATTATTATTATTATTATTATTATGTGTGAGTCTCATGACCCTGGGAATCAACATTCCCAGGGCTGGAAGGGACTGTTGGAGAGAGAGGAAAGTGGAGAAGATACTCAATCCTTGCATCCATAGATCACTGCATCCAACCCACTGCCTTCTTTCCAGGGACAGATTGGCCATTAAGTTCTGGTTCTGGTGGGACGATGGCTGGGGGGCAGACGTCTCATGCAGGAGAGCCCCACCAAAGTCGGGTGGAAGCCGCCATGAGCCAGCAGCCCTGACTGTGCACAGGGAAGGAAGGTGGGAACCACCACCACGAACTGGCAGCCTTCAGTTTCAGCCTGTTCTTTCCCCCTCTATCTGGGGCTGAGGGCAGGGCCCTTTCAGCCTCCCAATCTGCCTCTGCTTCTTTCATATACTGCCCTGAGCTTCTTGGAGGAAGACCGGGACAGAAATGCACTATTTTTTCTTTTTTAAAGGACACTTTCAGAAATAGGCTGCATTTTGAGCCTTTTAGACATTATTTCTGTGAATGTCCTTAATGCAGGATAAAAACAGTAGAGAACATTTTTCAAATCAAATGTACATCCTGGAACAATGTAGGCAATATTCCAAAACAATCTAAGCCAAAATGGATTCTAAAGTCCATAACCAAGTCCCCACCCAGTCGATCTGATTAAATAAGAGGCCATTCTACAGCTGAGAATTTCTCTTGCTACCCAAAATCTTCTGCTTTGCATTCTCTTCATATAGTTAGGTTTATGGAATGTAGAGAGGAAGCCAATGGAACCAGGCAAGCAATAAACACAAAGCCATGCAAAGTTCGATTTAGAAGCCAGATATTTAGACAAAAGATACTCACTCCCTGACCATTGCACTTCTTCCCACAGTCTTCAGTATCTAAGAAGGAAGTGTTCCGACAGTGGCCCTCAAAGCAGATCTATAAAAGGAAGAATAAGACTGAAGATATGAGTAACATAAAATGCTTGTAGTACATGAAATGCTAAACTGTGTGACACTACACTAACCCTGCCTGAGAAGGCCCCAAGTTCCTGGCTAGCTTCAGCAGCCATTCCAGAGGCAGCACTTGGAAACTGTTCTTGGAAACTGCTCACTGGGGTAACAGGTGGTGGAGGAATGCCAGCAACTAATTATTCTTCTACTAGGAATAAGGCCCATTGTGGAAATAAATACAACGAGATCTAGAAAGAGACTCTGGGAGAGTGCCCCGGCCTTGGGCACTCAGTGTCAATTTGCTGTGGCGACCTCAGCAGGGTATGACACCAAGTCCACCATTTTCTTCAGAGGAACTGATCTCTGCTCTGCTACACCCCCCCCTCACCTGCAGCCTCTACCGTGCTCTGAAGCCCTGACTGCTACATCACATTGGCTGTCATACAGGAGCCATCTCAGCAGGGTATAAGGACACAGAGTCCACCATTTTCTCTAGGGGAACTGATCTCTGCCATCTGGAAAGCAATTGTAATTCTGAGTGATCTTCAGCCCTCACCTGGAGATTGGCAACAATGGTTTCTCCTAACAGGCACTAAGGGTACCTCAGAACACATTTTACCTCAGAACAGCAACAGCAAACTGTTTAGAATGTTAGAGGCAAAGGCCTCTAACAACCTCTGTGCTCTGAGGCAAAGGCCAATCAGGCCGCATATGCAAATAACCTCTGTGTTCTGACTGGCTATGGGGGGGGGGAGAGAGGAACAGCAAACTGTTTAGAATGTTGGAGGCGAGACTCAGGCAATGCAGCCAGTGGATAGGGACAGCTTCTAAGTGACAGATCACGGAGCCAAAGGCTGTCGGCGCCATGTGGAATGTTCAGCAGCGTGCCACCACCAACAGAGGATTATTATATAGAGAGATTCTTTAAAATTCTTGTTGCTTGCATGACATTGACCAAAAGGTCCCTACCCTTTGCAGCTCTGCATTGCTACACATAACTTCTAAGAGGGCCAAAAATATACCAGGACTGTATTTGAGAGCTCTTATGGCATAGTAGTTAAGGTATTAGACAAGGCCCTTCAAGCTTTGGTTTCAAATCCTCGTTCAGATATGAATCTCACTGGGATAGTCATTTTGTCTCAGGATAAGCTACTTCAGCAGGGTGTTATAACGATGAAATGGGGGAGGAAATTACCATGCATGGAAGGGAAGAACCCTGAGCTCCTTGGAGGAAGAGCAGGATGAAATTAGACATATAGATAAGCTTCAAAGTTTTTCTTTGTCTGGGTATGACAGTGAGAGAGAAGCCTGGTACAGGACAGAGAGGCTTAAAGGTGAGTGTCTCCTGAACTGAGCTGCTGTTCAACAGCACCCCCTGAAGAAAGCTCCATCTCCCCCCTCTGCACTTTATAAAACACCAGAACTTGTTGGAGAATAGTGATCAAACGTCATTCCAGAGTGGAACAGTAAAACTGCAGACAGCAACCTGCACTTACATGACTGTCACCACACTTAGTTCCTGCCATCACAAGTCCTGGGTCCAGTATATCCCCTCCTTCTTCTTCATCTCGATATACATGAGTTCCACGACAGCGAATTTGCCTTCCATTCAATGTGATAGTTGTATCGATTGCAACAGCATTGGACTCCAAAGGCTTTGATGCAGAGCTTTGACACTGGATCTTCCCACACTTAGCATCTCTGAAAAGAGAAGAAAGGGTACAGTAATCAGAGCACAATCAGTGAAGTTTCTGTTTCTCTTAGACAAGATAAATTTTACTTACTATAAAACAAGAAGCTATACGTTTGAGACTTAGAACTGTTAAGAACATGACATCCATCACTTATGCTACTGAACCTCAAGAGTAGATGACTGAAACATGCTGTCAGGGGATGGCCACCTGGAAAGTTCAATTGATGAAACAGGTGGTAGCGCATCTCACATCAGAAGTAAACCTTTAGGAGCACAGTACACATGTGCTTCAGTATCTACAGTGACTTCCCATTACTTTTTTTAGCATAATTCAAGGCATTGTTTTTGACTGACAGAATATTTAATGGATCAGACTCTGTAGAACTGCTACCAGCCAGAGTAAACAGCACTGAACTACATAGACCCACAGTCTGACTTAGCACAAGGTAGATTCAGGTGGGCAGCCATATTGGTCTGAAGCAGCAGAACAAAGTTTCAGTCCAGTGGCACCATTGAGACCAACAAAGTTTTATTCAAGGTATGAGCTTTCGTGTGCACACACACTTCTTCAGATATACCTCAAATAAAACTGGAATCAAACTTAGCATAAGGTAGTTTCATGTGTTCATACTATCATCAGGAAAACATTTGCTGGTAGGGTTGCCAGCTCTGGGTTGGGAAATTCCTGTAGATTTTGGGGGTGGAGCCTGGAGAAGGTGGGGTTTGAGGAGGAACCTCAGAGGGGTATAATAGCATTGAGTTCACCTCAGCCATTTTCTCCAGCAGAACTGATCTCTGTAGACCACCTATAGTTCCAGGAGATCTCCAGACACCACCTGGAGAATAGTCGGTGACCCTATTTGCTGGCCAGGAAGTGTTCCATTCCAAGTAGCAAATCTACTCTTGAATAGGTACCCTAGTTTGCCACATCACACAGTAGGCAGGGTATTTGTTCATGATTAATTATTCTGCTGTTCTGCCTGGTGGTGAAGTGCACACCCACAAGAGCAGCAGAAGAATATTCTGAGGAGATACTAAGAAGAATGGCATCTTTCTGCTTTCCTGACAAGAATTATCATGTTAACAATCACTGTTGTTAGTAGTGTCTTGTTAAAAATGTAACCAAGTTACCAAGTGACAAAAATTAATTTGTAGCTAGTCTTGTCATAGATTTGATTAATTTTTCATCTTTAAACTTTTGAGAACACAAGTGCATTCATTCCAGAACAGCTGATCTGTACTCCACCTTGTATCACACTTCTTGTATCTGCCATTGACATCCTTCCCACAGTTCCCATAGGGATCTCCAGCAGCATTAACCCTCTCAAAGCAGATTTCAGGGGCTGGCCGTGCTCCTGGATGGAAGAGATTTATGTGACTGATTTGCATAGAAGATGGCAGCTCATTCAAATCTTTTACCCAGCTACATTTGTCTATGGCATTCGATGGGAAGCCATCAACATCTTCTTCAAAAGAGAAAATGGCTTCCCCCAAGGATAAAACATCAATAGTACTGGACACTGCTGTGAGGTGAGCTAGTGTGAAAAACACTAACAGCAGAATTGTACAATACTTCTTGAGGTCTACATGCAGTTTGCCTGGCAGCTTATCTCGACATGGAAATCTGTAATATTCAGTTTTATAAAAAAGATTCTAGCCCTAATGGCTGAGAAGAAAAACTCAAAAGAGATTCTTCACCCACATAACCTCTTAGGCAAGATGATGAGGATGAAGAGCTGCAGAGTGTATTATCTGGTAAAACCATAACATTTTAAAGGCAATTTTTTTTAATGTCCAGAGGTCAGAGGACACAATATGTGGTTGACCTTTTGACCTCTCCCTAGAACTACTGTGACACTGTAAACAAGTAGCTTATTGTCCTACCTTGGTGGAAGATCAGCAGGAGGTGAGGAAGAAGCTGCACGAAAGTTTCAAAGGAAAATTCTGAAAGTCTAATTGAGAACTCAGCTGTCTCTAACCCCACAGAAGGAAGAAGACAGCATCTAACTGGAACTACATATAACTGTGCAGATATCAATTCTGACCCTCTGTGTGACCCCTTTGCTGACAAATTATATATTTTATGTTATTTAACACAGAGCTTGTGTTTTCTGTTAACTCCCATTTTTTCCTACTTTTCAGATAGCAAAAATTAAGGTACATATTACTAAGGTAGGATCTGGAGCACCAGCTTGCACTTTTATCTCAATTATTGGGTATATTTACAATTTTGCCCGTAAAAAGTTAAGGCAGTTTTAACTTTTAAATTCCATAAGTATGTCAAGTATTGCAATTGTATGTGCTATATAAGTTATAAATGATGCATTTTTGTTGTTAAAGCAGTAACATTTAGGTTTGATAAGTGTGGTAAGAAATATTGAAAGATGGAAGTATTTGGGTTTAAAATGAACCAACTAAGTTATGAATTCCATATACAATATCTGGCTCTGCCCTGGCTAGAAAAAGAAAAAAAAACAGGCTTGACCTTTCTTTCACTGAATATGTACTCAACATTACATTCCCAGGCCCAGGGGCATGTGAGACTTTACAATAAGCAGCTGGCTTGGGAAGTGGCAGAACCCCAATAAAGATGTGTGGCCATTTGGACACCTGGCAAGATAACACTAGCTTCCTGAGAGACAGAGAGTTCACACACATACCCCGCTTTTCATCTCTCTAAACATCAAAGCACAGTTTATTTCCCTGATTGGGGGACACCTGGATGACACTGTATTGATCCCTTTGGACTTTTATTGTGTGAGACCAAGGAAACAATATTTCCTGTAATACAACCTCATCTTTTAGGAAGCAATTTTCAGATAGGCAATTTCCACTTCCATGCTAATCAACACCTGATATGATCATCAAAAAGAACTCCTCCTTTGATGTTGGGTTTAAAATACTGGTCCAGAGCCCACAGACTTCAGCTGAATCCGAAAGGATTCAGTTAGAGAGTGCCTCTCGACGCGCTTGCATGGGGTGGGAAAACTTTGTTTTGCATGTTTATTTTTCTATGTGTATGTTTAGGAACTAGGACTCTGAATGTTTTGCTATAATAAAGATAAGTTTTATTTTAAGAAGAGACTAGTGAATTCCAAGCTTGCACTTCTGCCTTTGGTACGGGGCGACACTCAGGAGGCACACACGAACTGAGGGGAGGGGGAAGTGTGGGTGACAGGGTTAAACACACACCCACACATCCAAAATTCTTACAACAATAAGAAAGTATTGCATATATTTCAATCCCCCCAAAAAAAATTAACTAGGAAAAAATTGTTTGTTTTCCCCATGATTTCAAAATTTTACAAGCAAAGTTTGAGTCCAGTAGTACCTTCAACACCAACAAAGTTTTATTCAAGCCATAAGCTTTTGTGTGCATGCACACTTCTTCAGATTAGAGATGCCAGACCCCCTGGTGGGGGGTCTCTGGCTTTCAGCACCCACTTCTCTGCCATCAGGGAATTACTCCCCCCCCCAATAGGGAGGATCACTGGAAATTAAAGTTATGTGCCTATGTGACCTGGAAGTGATGTAGACACGTCAGGGGCAACATTCTGGCTACTGGGCAAAACTCTATGGTAGAAGCTAATTCTATCATAGAGTTTTGCCCAAAAACCAGAGCATCACACCCTGACATGCCTACATCACTTCTGGGTCATGTAGGTATGTCATGTTAATTTCTGGGGTACTTCCATGCTCCTGGTAAGTGTACCTGCCATCCGCCACCAGCTGCTCCAAGGAGCCTGGCAATCCTACTTCTGCCAGTATAACCTGCACTAATGGTTCGGATCCTATGTAGCCCAAAACATGCCCCAAAATGCTGTCTCTGGAAAATGGGGAACCCCCAGGAATAGCTTAGGGTGGAATCAAGTTCTCCCACAGGAGAAAAGAATCAGTAAAAATCACCCCACTCATTGCAGCTGCAGAAATCTAGGAAGGATCCATGACAGCAAATGTCCTCTTCAATTCATCTATTCAAAGTTCTGTATTCTACTGCATACAGCCACAGCAGACTCTGAATGGAGAGGCCACAGCTACATCTTCTCCTGTTACACCATTTTGATTACTTATTATTATTATTATTATTATTATTATTATTATTATTATTATTATTAACTATATTTATTGTCTACGTTTCTCACTGAGTTTCATGGCAGATTACAAAATATAAAAGTCAATTCAAAACAAACAGAAAATACCTCCATGAACAATACAGTAGAACCTGGATGACAGACTTGGAAAACAATACAAACAACCAAAACAGTTTAAGGCACTGAGAGACAATAAAGCAGAAAGCGTAGAAGACAATGTAGTAAAAGGAAGGTGATACATACAATAAACAACTACATTAACCTCCAGTACATTACAGTCCTTCCAGTCAGTATATTATAGTGGGAAGAATCTGCTGCCTCATTTCCCCAGATCACATGACAGAAAGACCCCAGTCTGGCACATTCCCTTATTTGGGAAAAGCTTCCTTACCATTTCCCCAGAGCTGCAAGCACTGCTGTTCATATGTGAGGCACATCCCACTGTAGCAATAGGCTCTCCCACTGGCACATGGGGTACCATCCAATTGGTAGAAGTTTGCAGGGCAGAATGGTGATTTGCCTGTACAATATTCTGGTAGATCACAGGGCCTAGCCTGCTCCCTGCAAAGAGTCCCTGGAGAAATCATCTAAAGAGAGGAGAATAAATTAATACGATTTGTTCAGCCTGGAATTACCACAAATGCCATGAAATGAAGGTTCCCATACATTTCTCAAAACATTGTGGGGGACCCTTGCAGTGGAAAAGACCCACTGCCAGAAGTGTTCATTAAAAAGCACCTTCGTCAGCTTAGGCCTGTCTGAAACAGGTCCCCAGTCCTTTGTTGAGCTCTTCTCATTTGCAGTTGTCCCCTTCTTCAGTAAAAAAACAAAACCTCGACCATTCTAACCTCACCTTGGCTGCTCTTCCAGTGCTGGTTGGCTCTCTGATATTCTGTACTCACTGCCTGCACCTTGACCTCTCCACTCAGTGGCAGAGTATGCATATGCACTTGTTATGCAAAAGGTTCCAAGTTCCATTTTTGAAATTTCCAGTTTAAAGCAAAAAAAAAAAGTCTCAGCCAGCAAGATGGGAAAAGACCTGAATCACTGGAGAGCTGCTGCCACTGGAGGAGAATACTGGGTCAGACAGACAAATGGATTAACACGATATCATAATGATATCTGGACTTCTATAACACTTTCATTTCAAAACCTTAAAGCAGATTTCAAACTATTTTAAACAGGGCTATTTGGGGGCAGGAACGCACAGGGACGGAGTTCCGGCTGGCTACCAAGTTGGCCACGCCCAGCAGGAACTCATTAGCAGGGGTCATTTCGTAGAAAAAGAGCTGGGGGGACTCATTAGCATAACTCATTAGCATATGCCACACCCCCTGACATCACCGGAAGTGTGTCCTCCCCACAGCCGGCGGCGACCTCCAGCGGGCACCAGCAGGGAGCTCCAGGCCCCGCCCTCCCGCACCTCACCCGGGGGGATGGCGTCCCCCCGCGTCCCCCCCAAATGACCCCTGCTCATTAGCATAATAGTCCACACCCAACAGCAGAAACTCATTAGGATTGGCTACATTAGGGGTGTGTGGCCTAACATGCAAAAGAGCCCCTGCCACAAAAAAAGGCCCTGGGTTTTGACAACAAACAAGGTAAACAGAATAGCAAGCAAAAGATCGGTGTGGCTGCATAACCACACTTCTGGTAACATGGGGGTGTGGCCTAATATGCTAATGAGTTTCTGGTGTTGGGTGTGGCCTATTATGCTAATTAGTTCCTGCTGGGCTTTTTCTACAAAAAGATCCCTGATTTTAAATATCCATAAAATATCCTCATTAACGTATACATACACTATATATATAAAACTGAAGAGGGGTAAGCCTTGTTAGTCTGTTACAGCAAAATTAAAAGAGCAGTTAGTTTAAGTTGTTTAAGATAGTTCCATGGAACTATACAGTACAGAGTGCAACAGAACAGAACACTAAACCCTACAAAGAAAACTCTCTGTGTTCCTAAGGGCATGCTTTTCCTTTCCAGGTGCTGGGGGCCCTTCAAGCAAAAATTGGGGTCATTAAACTGGTAACACAATCAAGTATGGTATATTCTGAGCCCTGCTAGGCCAGTTGCTTTTTCTGAAAGACAAGCTTGGTGCTCATAGTCCTCCCTAATCATAGGGTGGCGCCAGTATAAGTCCAAACAGGTGGCTTGAGGGACTCCTCAGAGGATATGTGATGAAATAGGTGGCTCTCTCAAGTCTAGCCTACGCATACCAGCACCTGTAGATTTCACTCCACAATCTGCCATAAAAATTCTGTAAGCAAAAGAATTTCAAACAAGTGGCTGGCAACCACTGTAGGATACAATATATTTCATGAAACTCTAGAATGCAGAAATATGCTAGTGTGTGTACTGTAAAATCTGCTTCCAAACATAATACATTATTAGCAGCTCATGAGTCTAAGATAAATTTCAGCTGAAGTGATACTGGATGGATTCACAGTACCATTCTTTCTACAGCAAGGAGGGTTTCTCTAGTCATATAATGACGAACTCCCAATACAGACCGATTCTCATTTCATAGTTTTAATTCTAAGAGTCTTCATAATATGGGTTGACAGGCAGGCTAAATATATACAATAAACAAGACTAGAAGTAGGCAAATGAAGAATTGACAGGGATATTTTCTACTCAATATGAGAAATTTCAGTTTTCTCCCTGATATATTTTGGCCCTCAAACCCACAGGATTGCTAGGTGATAATCTAAAGGACTGCCTTTCTTTGCAGTAACTGAAACTGGCATAACAGGACTCGCTAATAGTACTATCAAACTGCCTGATTTGCTTATCCATGGTAAAGCTATGAGCATTTTCAGTGGCAGCTCCTGTCAGGAGGAACAGGCTTCCAGAGGAAGTGCATAAGGCATCATTATTATCTTTCTTTGGGGTATGTAAGACAGAGCTCTTCCGTACACTCCTCAGTCAATCATTTCAATCTCACTACGTTCTGCAAGATCCGCAAACAGTACTGTTGAACAGTATGGATAGACAGATACAGATGATATAGATAGATATATTCTTTGTATACCACCTTGAACCATGAAGAGATATTTTTAAATGAATAAAATGTATCAAGGACAGTAGATGCCATAACCGGCAGAATTTAAGGAAACACAGCCTTTTGTGGTGCCCAAACTTTGGAATTCCCTCCCCAGGGGAGTTTGTCTGTCTCACCCACTGGTGGGCCACTCCTGTGGCCCACCAGTGGGTGAAGACTTTTTTGTTTGCTTGGCATATGCCCATTAACTCTTATTGGCTCTCCTCCCCGGCTCTATTGTTATGTGTGTGCTTCATGTCTGTATATATTTTTACTGACGTTTAAATATTTTATATATATCTTACTTTAAATGCTGTATTAATGATTTAAATGCTTTGATGTTCGCCACCTTGGGGACTCTACTTGGGTGGAACTATGGCAAAGAAATATTATAAATAAACAGACACTTAAGCACATGTGCTCTGTTTGCAACTGACAGTGCTACATATGCTTTTTCTGATTAAATCTGGCTAGTTTTCAGGCTTGAGTTTACAAAGTGAAGATGGCCTCAAGTGAATTTATATACCCTTCCCTCTCTTATTAATTATTGTCCTGTACACAGAATGACAAACCATTGTTTTCTTGTGTCATAGATGAAGGAAGCAAGAAACCCCACCTTACACTGGTGACAGCAAGTTCCATGAGCACACTCAGCACCAGGCTTCAGAGAGCAATTAGCAGCATTGCAGCAAGGATTATTACACTCCTGAGGGAGAAATGAGAGACATGTTGTGTTTACGTGATATTCTGAACGTAACACACCAGAAAGCATCAGAATGTTTTTCACTGTGTGCTGCAATTACCAGTGCTACTTATCTTCCTTACAAGTTTCACAAAGAACCTAAAACAAGCTCCCAATCATGTTTTCCATTCATACCACTACCAGCATAGTGTGTTTGAGTTAAGTGCTGCCAACGACAACAATATTCAAATGAGGAAAATCAGAGAGAGGAGAGGACCCTGTCAGGCACCCCTCCGCTTTGCCTGGACCCAGCTTGGATTCAAGAGCTACTCATTTTAGCTTCCAACTGCCACTACTAAGATCAATGTGCAGATACGGAAAGCGGCCAAACCAGGCCACCCACATACAATTTCTATGTACTCGGTTTTATAAATTAACCAAAAGAAAAAGGGTGGGGGAGTGGAACCAAAAGGGACCGATGAGGACTGAGTATACTACAGGATATGGAATATTGGAAGGAAAAAGGGAAATCAGCCTGCTCAAGAAGCCCCTGTGAACCTAAAGAATCCTGGAGTGAAAAAATTGGGGAATGAGATGGGATTTCCAATTTGTTCCCTTCTTACATATGATTCCTTGTGGGCTCCAGTGTGACACTATATACAATAGTAATAGCCATTCAGCAGATGATGAAAACAGTGAAACCAGGCCATTCATGAACAAGGTCCAGGTCTCTATGAACTCCAAGTATCTCCAAGTACACAGAAAAATATAACTTAGCCATTCATGAACAAGGTCCAGGTCTCTATGAACTCCATATCTCCAAGTACACAGAAAAATATAACTTAGCCAGAAGGAAAAAGGGGGTGGTGGGAGGATGCAGCCTCTGAGGAAGCAAGTTGAACCTACCTTGGCCGTAAATGTACACAAAAGACATGAATTGAATTGAATTTTTATTGTAACAGCGATTAGCCAGCAATATAAAACCAGAAAAAATAAATTACAATGGCCAAATAGTAAAATTTCCAAAATTCAGCAAGGTAAAAGGTGCTAACAATATAAACTTTACATTTGTTAAAACCAAACTAAGAGTGCGCTGCCATAAAACACAGTATAGTATAAAAGAATAAAACATATTACCAAAGGGAACGGTACGAGTTAAAATCAACAGTCCTAACCCGAGTGCCAACCATCATGCTGATGCGCTTCTACCACCAAGGAACAAAATTTCGCAATCTGATAGAGCGCTGTGTGTTCAAGGTTAAGAAACAAGTTCTCCACCTTGTCCTGATCTGAAGTGCCTGCCAGAAGGGGATTAATAAGTTTAGTACGAGCCTCTTCAAATACCGGGCATCTTAGGAACACATGTTCCTGAGATTCAATCTCCCCCAACGCACACAAGCATAGCCTCTCTGTTCGGGGTATTTTTTTAAATTTACCCTCAAGAACTGCAGAGGGTAAGGCCGAGCATCTGGCCAGAGTATATGCCCTCCTAAGTTTACGTGACTCCAAAACGTTAAGATATGGGGCCTGCGCAACGATGTATTTAATTCTAATTGGCGCTATAAATGTTGGGGACACCTGTAGATCTAATTGACGTTCGGTATCCTTGATCCTCTGTCTTATTTCTAACTTAGCTCGGTCCCTACCCATCTCCAAAAGCGCTAAGGGAGAATACCCCAAGAGCGAGATTTTCCGCTTAACAGAAATCAGCCAATTAGATTCAAAGGCATCAGACAGAATCAGGGGCACTAGTCCACATGGGTTCAAATTGATCTTCAGCCAATAGAAGATGGAGTATAAGGCAATCATGGCTTCAACCTTCAGCATGCCAGTCTCTAGCCGTACCATTGCGTTGGATACGCATCTCGGAACTTGGAGCACTGCTCTCAAAAATTTCGATTGGACTAGCTCCAAAGGAGCATAGCTAGATGGAGGCGCTCCAAGCAGCGTTCCGTAGAGCATCTGGGCAAGTGTTTTGGCCTTGTAAAGTTTTAAAGCTGGTGGTACAAAATAGCCCCCTTGGGAGCTAAAAAACTTAAGAATGCCATGAGAGGATTTTTCACCCGAGCAAGCAGCTGCCTGGCTATGGGCAGTCCTAGATCCAGAGGCTTGGATGATCATGCCCAGATAGCGAAAACTAGCTACCTGTTCGAGGTTCTGCCCATTTACCCTCCACTTCCTTAGTTTGGGTCTCTTGCCAAAGGCCATCACCTTTGTCTTTGTATAATTTATATCCAGCTCCTGCTCATTGCAATAGCAAGAGAACTTCTTAATTGCCCTTCTCATTCCAATTGGGGTTCTAGAAAGAATAACAGCGTCATCAGCATATAACAGTATCGTGATAGAGCGCTGAGCCAATTTGGGGGGATGAAGATCTGCATCATCTAGGTACCCAACAACATCATTGAGGTAAAAATTAAATAGAGCAGGAGCTAGCATACAGCCTTGCCTAACTCCCTTTAAGGTGGGAATTCCAGCAGTCAAGTGCCCCAGCCTGGAATATCTAACCCTCAAAGATGTATGTTCGTGGAGGGCACGAATGAGGGCTAGAAGTCTCCTATCTATTGAGCACAAAAGACATGTCAGGCAATCAAAAACAGACCAAGTTATATATTCTAGTTACAGGTACCTTCAACGAACAATGAAGTTGGTCAGCCTACTTCATACCTGAAGAAAGAACATAAGCCTCCCAGGTGTAAGAGAAGACCTTTGGCAGGCTGAAGAGTTTCCTCAAATAGACATTAACAAGGTCTCCTGACCTTTTAAGCTGGTGCAGAGAGACAACCCAAAACTCTTGAAGCAGACCACACATAGTTCCAGTTTTCTCTCACACATGCACTTTACCTATATTACAGACCATACTTTTTATTTTTATTTAATTTAGCATTATAATATTCTTTTTAGGCATGAGGAATTTAGACTAGCATTCCCTTCTGAACATGAAGTCTATGAAATCCATGCAAGAGTTACCTCCACTTCTCCACAATCACATTCTTCTCCTTCTTCCAAGTAACCATTTCCACATCTCTGTCCTTCATATAAGGTCTTGGTATCTGGCATATTGTAAAGGCACATCCCTCCACCAGACTGCATATATCTGTTTAGTTCCTTCTTATTGCACCAATTGAACACCTTGGGGAATGGATGCCTGAAAATAAGCCAGTGCAGAATACCACAATACTTCATTTGATCATCACTTTTCATATCACAGTGGAATAAGAAAACACTCTGATACCAGAAATTGTCAAAGAATAAGTCTACTTATGGAGAAAAGTTCTATCTTCTCTGCCATGGTGAAAAGGCAAGATGTCCATGTGTAACTGTAGATGTTATATGCAGACAATCTATCTTTGATTATATACTGTAAATTTGTCATTTATTATTTTGTTTAATGTTGCTGCTGTGATTTGTTCTGTTGTTTGGATTTTGTTGGGATAAGTATTTTAATCTTCTAAATCACCTTGAGTAGTAGAAAGATGGGTATAAATATTGTAAATAAGTAACAAGAAAAGTAACATAGGGTTGTTGCTTCTAAATAAAGGGAAGAGAAGGCCTACCAAGAATGCATTTCTTTTTGGCTAAAGTTGGAATCCATCCTATGTAACACCTGAGTTCTATTAGATTGCAGTGCCAGGCTAGGATCTGGGAGACCCAGGTTCCAAACCCCAGTCTGCCACAGAAGCTTGCTGGGTGACCTTGGCCCAGATACATGCTGTCAGCCTAATTCTCATTGAGTTGTTGTGTGGATGAAATGGAGGGGATGAGATGATGTAAGCTGTTGTGTCGTGTATAGATTTCATTCATGAGTTTCAAATATGTGCCTGTTTGGTCATTTTTTGAGAAGCTCAAAATATGGTAGGTAGATACATACTGGCTGTTCAAGGGTAGGGAGACCAGTAAACTCATTGGGGTTTGCCTCAGGGGGGAGAAAAGACGCCACATGTTTTGAATGTCACCCTGGAAGTTTGCCCCTTCAAAGAGCCATTACAACAGCAGGGAGGTTCAGGGGGAGGCAGGTCCCAGGGAGGACTCTTCACAAGAGGACACCAGAGGGCATCTGCAGCTTGTCAGGGTACCTTTAAAATCAGCTGGCAAGTGGCTTGTGAGGATGGCACCGGGCTGCTACCATTAGGCTTGCCAAGTCCCCCTGGGGGGCGGGAAAACCCCCACCCCAGAGGCCTGTTCCCCGCCGCTGGTGGATCGGGCCCCAGGGGGAACCCCACCCCGACGTGTACGTCACCCAAAAGTGACTTGATGGCGCCGGGCACGCTGTGGGCAGGGCCACAGTCATCTGAGGGAAAACTCTATGGTTTTCCCTCGGATGATCGTGGCCCCGCCCCAGCGTGCCCGGCGTCGTCACATCACTTCCGGGTGACGTGTGTGCAGCGCGCACACGCACACTCCAGCCGCCAGCCAGGAGTCCCCTGCTGTGGCAAGAAAATGATTTGGGAACCCTAGCTACCATCCACAGGCTGTGAGAGAGGGAGCAGGAAAGAAAAGGAAGAACAAGGTGCAAGAAACCACCTCTTCTCTTAACTGTGGCCAGTGGGTAATGTCCATAGGTGACACTGGGAGTAGGATTGCTAACTCCAGGTTGGGAAATCCCTGGAAATTGAAAGACAGATTCTAGGGCGGGTGGATTTTGGGGAGAGGAGGGACCTCAGCATGGATATAATCCCAAAGAGTCCACTGCTGAAGCTGCCATTTCCTCCAGGGGAGCTGATCTTGGTAGTCTGGAGATCAGTTGTAAATGTGGGAGAACTCCAGCCCCCAACTGGAGGTTGGCAATCCTAACTGGGAGACAGGTTGATGGTGAGCCCCCAAAACCCCTCCCATACACTGATCATAGACCAAACTATAATTCAGAGCAAATTTCTTAGCTAGGTTTAAATGAAGTCGAGCACAACCGTGCAGCCCAACTTAATAACAGTGAACACTGTGGAATGCTAACGTACCCGGTTGCGGCAGCCATGATGCATCCTCCATCCTTAGCACTGGCAGTGCAACAGCCAACTGAATCATGACTCATGCCAAAGTTATGTCCCATCTCGTGTGCCATGGTGGCTGCAACTCCAATGGCATTATCAGAATGATCCTGTCCAGGCACAGAATAAAGGGTCAGAGGTCGCATATGTTGAATAAAGCTGTTTGCAATAACAACAATGTGGTAATTCCACATCATCTCGTACATGCTTGCCTGTTTCCTGCCAGGGGATCCCCTGCCCCCAACTCCTGTTTCCCACTGCTGCTCCACTGTTACAGAAATCACCATTGGGTGACACTGCGACATCACTTTGGGGGACACCAGGAATGGATATTGACTCTATGTTTTACTACAGAGTTTACTGCAATACCTTCATTATTGCCTGACTAGGACTGCTAGGCCATGCCTGGCTAATGGTGGGTGGCTCAGGGATGAATACCTGGGAGGGGCCAAGACACCCTGTGCACTGCTATGTCACTTCTGGGGAAAACCTGATAAAACCTTAAAGTTTGAAGAGATCCCTAGAGCCACCCTATGTCAGTTCCAAGTTTTCTCCAGAAGTGACTTAGCAGAGCACAGGACACCAACTTCAAAAAAAAATTCTCCCATTGCTGTTTGGAGCAGTGATGGGCAAGGACAGCTGCCAGCAGAAGGCCTCCCACCATAGCAGGAGACCTGGCGGCTCTATGCCTGATGGTGCCCCCTCTCCCCACAATGCCTACCAGTTGCCAGCCACTGGCTGACAATCCTAACCTGGTTCCAAAACAGTTCAGAACTGTATTGGAACAGAGGCAAGGCCTGGTCTGGGCCCTGCTAGATCATAACCAGCCATAGCCAACAAATAGGGTTGCCAAACCCCCCGGTTTGGCAGGGGTCCCCTGCTTTTGGGGGGCTTCTACCTGCTGCTGGCTAGCTGGCCGCCGGGGAAACCCCATCCCCAACCCCGAACACCCACAGCCACCCCTCCTGAGAGAGAAGAGGGAGAGGGGTGCGTGGGGGGGGACACACCAGCTCCTTTAAGTGCAGGAAGCCAGCGTTTCCCAGAGAGGAGGGAGAGGGGTGCGTGGGGGGGGGGGAACGCCAGCTCCTTTAAGTGCAGGAAGCTGGCATTTCCCACACACCCAATCTCTGTCGGGTGCGCGGGGCGGGGGGACACAACAGCTCTCTGTACTTAAAGGGGCCCCATTAAATGCAGGGAGCTGGCAATGGAAGTTTCTAGTTCACAAGAGGACTTGTCCTCTTATCCCATGATTACTGAATTTACTTAGGAGCCTTTGATGAGGAACTTCATCAAAGCTTTCTGGAAGTCTAGGTAAACAACATCTACTGGGTCACCCCTGTCCACATGTTTGTTCACTCCCTCAAAGAACTCTAAAAGATTAGTGAGACAAGATCTTCCCTTACAGAATCCATGCTGATTCTTCCTCAATAGCTTTTGTTCATCAATGTGCCTACTAATTCTTTCTTTAAGAACGGATTCCACCAAATTACCATGTATCAACATTACCATGTATCAACATTTCCCAGATCTCCTCTGGAACTTTTTTTTAAAGATGGGGTTACATTAGCTACCTTCCTGTCCTCAGGAATAGAGGCAGATTTTAGTGATGGATTGCATTTTTCTCCAAAAGATCCACAAGTTCACATCTGAGTTCTTTCAGAACTCTTGGATGTATGCCATCTGGGTCTGGTGATTTGATAGTTTTTAATTTGTCCATCAGTTGTGGGACTTTCTCTCTCATCACCTCAATCTGACTCAGGTCTTTTGACACCCTTCCTGAAATCAGTAGTTCTGGAGTGGGCAAGCACCTCTCATCTTCCACAGTGAAGACCAAGGAAAAAATGCACTCAGCTTCTCCACCATTTCCCTATCATCCTTTAGTTATCCTTTTACCCCTTGGTCATCCAAGGGCCCCACTGCCTCCCTGGCTGGGCTTCTGCTTCTAATATATTTGAAGATGGCTACAGGACATACAAGTTTACCAGGGGAGAGAGTTCCAGAGCTTTGGTGCCATAACTGACAAGGTCCTCTCCTTCATGTCGACCAGTCTAAACTCTGAAAGGGGATGTGGAATGGTATAGTATAATCTGACATCCTCAGATCTTGGAAGCTAAGCAAGGACACCGCTGCTTAATTACTTGCCTTGAAAACCCCATGGGGTTGACATGAATCAGCTGCAACTTGATGGCACTTTACCCAGGAAGCTTTGTATAGCAACTATCACAAAAATAAATAGCAATACTAACTTGATCTTTATTTTCATGCTTGTTGTAAGATAGCTTCTGGTGATGTGAGGGGGTGTGGCATATGCAAATAAGTTATAGCAAAAAACATAAATACAATAAAATTTTCTTCAAATACATTAGAAGCAGAAGCCCAGACAGGGAGGCAGTGGGGCCCTTGGATGACCAAGGGGTAAAAGGATTACTAAAGGATGATAGGGATAAGATGTGGTTTTAGCCAGACTGGTGGCCAGATTAGCCAGCCTGGTGGCCCTGGTAAGGACAGAAAGGCAGTGCCAAGGTTTCTCTCTCTCATCCCAGTCCAGGGATGGGGGGAGAAACCAAGCGTTCTGGAACAATTAAACAAACTCCAGGAGAATGTCTGTACACTCTCCCGGCTTTATCGGTAGTCTGCCACCAGGATCTCTTATTAACCAGTCCCATGCCACAGCTCAGGAGCAGAGATCCCAAACTCCTTCTTGCTTTATTGGACTGACTCAGTTTACCAGTGCTGCACCAGGGCTGCAAACAATTAAGTACCACAGTGGTAGCCTCCTTAGGCGAACGGCTTTAGACACAAGATTCAGTCTTAGAGATCAGGTTGCAACAGAGAAAACAGGTCCAGATAATATTGATTATATATTATCTTTATTCAGTGCACAAGCATGCATATAACATGAGACTAGCAAAAGATAAGAAACAAAAGATATCTATAGCTTGTTCAGCTCTAGCTACACGATAGAGGTAATTCATAGTTACCAGGCTGGTGTGCAAATAGTCCAGGGTCTCACCAGGGAATCTTGAAGAGAAACCCCATGGTTTTGTGGGCAGCTAGTCCAGCTTGGCTGCCTAACAGTCTCACTCCATGTTAACAGCAACCAGTCAATCCAAAATAACTCTTTATTTCCAGAGAGGAATTCCCTCAACTCTCCTTACTCTCCTTTTCCCATATGGATCATTCCTGATATACCCCCCCCTCCATCACCACCAGGTATGGCCATTTACCCAATAGTGAGAGAGTGGGAAGGCGGTCCAATCTCTGGTTACCATACATTGTCAGGCAAGTTATGTTTTGATTGGCTTGGAGTTGGGCATCCCACTCCAGCCTCTTCTATTGACCATGTGTCATGTCAGGGAATGCTTTTGATGTGCTAATGTACTGGGTATAGCTCTTCCCATGCTTGGGAAAGTGCCGGCAAGTCACTCTCTCTTGGCAGAGGTGTCAAAGTGTCTTGTATATGGAGATGCGGCCTGGCCATCTGGCAAGCCATTTGCACAGGTGATAGGAATCACGCGGTAGTGTTACCAGCAAGGATTTTAGAAAAGCCTTTTTCTATACAGGCAGGGTATAAATCTTGTATATAAATAAATAAAAGTTTCAGTGAAGGGTTACTTAAACCCTTTTCTGCCCACCACTTTTCCATTCTAAACTGCACCCTCCCCCCAACCTTCACACAAAGCTTTTCTGCAATGGGGCTCTGAATGCATATGTGCTTACCTTTGGAACACGGGGTGGGAAGGAGAGATGTTTGCCAGATTAGCTGATAAACAGGAAAGGAGTTAAGAACCCCTCCACATCCACTAATACCAAAGGGCCTCTGGAAGTTTCTGGTTTAAAAGCTGTTGTCAGGGTAATATTAAATACATACCTGTGTTACATCTAGCTTGGCCCTTAAAATTGTCAGATCCTGTTTCAACATCTGGCCCCCTCTGGGCCTCTCAGCAGGGGCAACCCAGTGCCAGGGCCCAGCACGTGACTTCACCCCCCCTCTGCCAGACCTGCTCCACCTGTCAGTTACTGGGAGTTGGGGGGTGTACAGGGAGGAGCCCTGCAGTCGACGGAGGGACAGCGGTGGGGCAGCCGGGGAAAGTGGCACCAGGAAGGGAGTGACAGCCTGACCTGAGCAGTGCAGATGGAGTGCCCCAGCCACAGTGATGGGAGGGCAGCTGCCAGGGGGCATGCCCGAGCCTGGCCGCAGCACTGCCTATGGGGGCCCAGAGGGGTGCGGGTGGCAGGAAGCAAGGAGGTGGAACCAGCCGATGAGCAGACAGGGGAGATGCTGAGAGCCACAGGACCCGGTCCCATGGCAAGTCAAGGGGCTGCTTGGAAAGAGGTGAGGCCAGACGGGGGACAGCGCGGCGGCGTGCCTTCCATCACTGTCGGAGCGCCGCTCTGGCCTGCTTCAGCTCGAAATGAGCCTTGCTAACTTGCATTTTATTTGCCAAAGCCTGTGCTCCCTTTTATTTATCTCACTTGGACTAGCCCTCCACCACTTAAAGGAATCCTTCTTATCTTTTTCTGCTTCTGTGACTGTGTTGATTAAACATGCAGGCCTTTTTAAATATCTATCCGTGCCTTTCCTAACCTGCAGTATACATTTTATCTGATCTTCTAGGATTGTAGTTTTAAATCATCTCCAAGGTTCTTGAAGGGATTTGACCCTCCTTACCTTTTCTTTCAGTTTCTTCTTCACAAACCCCCTCATTTGAGAGAAGTTACCCCTTCTAAAGTTAAATGTGGTTGTGTTGGTCTTTTACGCCAACATCCTATTTACATAAATGTAAATGTACATAAATGTAAATAGCATTCTGGTCAATAGCATTATGCTCACTGTTCCCAACTGGTGCTATCATGTTTACATCTCTCACCAGGTCTTGAGTATTACTAAGGACTAAGTCCAGGATTGCCTCCTCCGTTATGTTCTGTGACCATCTGCTCCATGTCACAGTCATTGAGAGTATCTGTACATTCAAAATGATTTAATGTAATTTGAAAACTAATTCAGTTCCAGGTGAGCAAATGAAATCTATTTTTTTGGGCATACATCATTATGCTCTAAAATAGTTTTGGATTATAAACATACTTATTAAAATGACAGATGTGCAATCTTCCTGTGTCCTGGAAATACCAATATTATCTCAAAGCTACTCCATATACAAATTTTACTGATCTTTTTTTCTAAGGAAACAGATGCTAACTGTAACAGGTGACATCAAGCTGATTCAATCTGGCAATTTCTTTGTGGACTCAGCAGCTAGACTGGAATGGTGCCCTCACCTTTATATGCCAAATGCTACATATGGCTGCTGTTTTCATTTTTTTTTCCCCTTTATCAAAATATCATCTTTATGATTTTTTTAAAGTTATCAACGTATGTTTTAGAAGCTAGACTGTATTCCAAACAGCCTTGCAGGATCAGATCAACGGGCCACCTAGTCCTGCATCCTGTTTGTAATGATGGCCAGCCAGGTCAAGGAAGTTCCCAAGAGAACCTAAAGCAAAACAGTCCTCTCCCTTCTGCCTGTCCCTGGCATCTGTTATTCAACTGTACGACTCCTGAATAAGGAAGTTCCATTTAGCTATTATGGCTAATAATTGTTGGTAGATCTCCAAAACTTGTAGATCTCTTTTAAAATTTTCTGAGCCAATGGCCATCACCATATCTTGTGGTGGTTAATTCCGTTAGTCAGTTGTGCATTACATGAAGAACTACTTTCATTGATCTGTCCTGAAGCTACTGCCAAATCAATGCCATATGGTGAATTCTGATTCTGTTGACTGGAACAAAAGTGTACAAGGCACTGTGGACACAGACTTGCGCACCGCCGCAATCTTGCACCACTTCTGTTTCAAAGAGCCTGGCACACAACTTCCCAATAGCTGTTCTTTCTATGATTTCATTAAGAATCACTTACCATGTTCACTCCTCCAGACTGGTAGACAGAACACATGGCCATGAGGGGTGCCAAACCAATAGTAGTACCATGGAAAGCCATCCCACTGAAACACATTCGGGAATTAAAAAGAAATTAATTGCAAATAGAGTTGTTTTGTATACTGCTGATGCCAAACGATTCAGATGGTGTTTACACACAGGTGTAAAAGTAAATATCTAAATAATGTCTGTGATCGCTGCTTTTGTTAATTTTTTACATGCCTGTGTGAACCTTTCATAGGAAAGAGTGATAAGGCATGAAAGTTGTCACGGATATTTTTCAAACGTGAGTTGCATTCCTATAGATTACAACATTTATAATGAGTGGTTTTATAAGAACCATTCCTTTCATGTTTTGGATTTCCACAACAGTTCTTTCAATAGATGCAAGGAAGTACCTGTCAAGGGGAACAAAACTCACGTGGAATGCTGTATGTCCATGTATATAGACTATTAACTGGACAGTTTCCAAGATGATACTTTCCCTCTGTAGAATGTACTAAAATATAAAATGGGGATTGATCCTGTAGGACCAAGATATTCCAAACAATATGTGCAGATATTTGTGGAAAATACACATGTATGAGCAAATTAAGTGGAATATGCCATCATCACTATTAAAAGTGGGTGATCTATCCAATGGTGTACAAATATAATCTGACAAGTGTGGGATTCATAAATAATCACATTTCCCCACACCCTCTCTACTGCTTCATTTTCCTGTTTGCCTCCCCCTGGCAGTGCCTGCAGCCCCTCTATTTTTCTATTCAGCTTCCTTTTCTGTTTCACTCCTGGCTACCTCTGCCACCCTCATCACCCATCTTTTTCTGTTCTACTCCCCCATATTCAGAGTCCCCCCTTTGCTTTTTGTTCCTCCCCTCTGGTTTTACTTTCCCTTGTCCCATCTTTTACCTTTTTCGTACTTCTCCCCCCCCCACCACCACTGCTGGCTGGGCGTTGCCTGAAAACCCCGAGATGGTTGCTGAGATATCACAACATAGCCTCACAAGATCTCAGTGGAATCCTTTTCTTACAGAAGCAGGCATTGTTTCTAGGACTGTATGGTTTCATATGTTTCTGCAAATCTAAGGCTTCCCCAGGTTTGTAAAACAAAACCCCCTCTCTGTACATGGGCCCATTGTACAGATTTTTTGTTCCACAGTCTGTGGCTGTTGCTCAGAATGATATATAATCATTACTCTGTGTGATCATAAATTCATACCCTATAACTAGAACACAGGGTTCGAAGGATTGTGCTCTTCCTATAAAAACAACTTACGTGATCAGCTGAGCATTGTCATGCTTTTTATACTTCAGTTGTTTGCGCCTCCAAGCAAGAAAAGACCACAACGTTGAATGTGGGTTCGCAGAGATTTCACACTTATTGTGGTCATTCCAGACCTCAAGCCCAACCAAAGCAATCCGTATGTTCAAGGATTTGTAAAACTAAGAGATTGAAGAAGATAAGCGCTGGAGTTAGTAGCCTGTATCCTACTATTCCACTAAACAAAGTTTGAAGCCCTCCTTCTGCCTAAGGAGTTTTCCTCTAGTGGGACAGCCTCTTAAATTGGAGGAAGTTTCCTTACACTGGAGGATCTTCCTCCAGCCTGTGTTGGATACTGGTCAGTAATTTGGTTGCGCTGAACTCTTCCACTCCATTTTAGCTCCCTATTTAAACATCCAACATATTTTTCCTTACCCTGAAAGAATGAAGTTGAATCCAAACTAGCCCTTCTGCAGCCCTCCGTACTGCATCTTATACTGTCCATGAGTTTTCCCCAACCCTCAGAAGCAGCATTTCAGATATACAAGAGGCTACTGATTGAAGAGTGCAGGGGGAAAAATCTACTCCGTGAGCAGAGCTCTTCTCACAGTTGTCAGATCCAATCCATAATCAGGTAGAAAAGGTTTTAGAAAAGGTATTCCCAAGGCCTGTTTGACTGAGTTCTTTCTGATTCTTAGGGCCGAACCAAGGGTTGCCAGCTCTCAGTGGGGAAATACCTGAAGATTTTGGGGGTGTAGCCTAGGGAGGGCAAGGTTGGGTGAGGAGAGGGACTTCAGCAAGCTACAATGCCATAGAGCAGGGGTGGCCAAACTGCGGCTCAGGAGCCACATGTGGCTCTTTCACACACATTGTGCGGCTCCCAGCAGGGCAGCTGGGGAGCTGAAGGGGAGGCATACTTTTTCTCCCTCCCATCTATTTGTTTTCTTTGTTTCTCTCTCTCTCTTTCCACCTCTTTCATTCTTTCTTTCCACCTCTCTCTTTTTCTCTCTCTCTTAGACAAATAAATATCATTAGCAAAAATATCATTGGACAAATAAATATTATTATCAATATCTGTTTTTACCCCTTTTGTTTTTATTTCTGGCCGTCTCATTTAATGTTAATAAAAAAGCAAATTTGTATATTTTAAAATAAAAACGTGCATGTAATATTTATTCATGTTTTGCGGCTCTCAGACAGCTGACATTTATTCTATGTGGCTCTTACACTGAGCAGGTTTGGCGATCCCCGCCATAGAGTCTGTCCTCCAAAGCAGCCATTTTCTTCAACTGAACTGATCTCTATTGCTTGGAGATAATTATAATAGTGTGAGATCTCCAGACCCCACCTGGAGGTTGGCAACCCTAGCTGACCCAGATGTTTTCTGCAAATATGTATAATCCATCCCCAGTGGATTCCCCCCCCCCAAAAAAAGTAGATGGAAGCAGGGAGTGAAATGAAATGGAGAAATGATGAAGCGGGGGAAGGGCACTTGACACCTTCTCTGCCTACTACTTTTCTGCTTTGAACTACACCTCTCCAGTCACCCTTTTTCAGGAAGATATCTCTGCATTTGGTACCCTGGAAAAAGTAACTTGTAAGACATTTTAGAAAAGAGAAAAAATGGGTAGAAAAAAATTCCCTCTGACATTCGAATCCTATTCTTGGAGCTGCCTTCCCCAGGTGAAAAGTGTATCTTTGCAGCGGCAGTCAGTCCCTTAGCTTTTGCTTTTTCAGGATAGTGTTTCACACATTGGTGGATACTACACTATTATTCTGCTATAGAACTCATTAGCAGCTGAACAGTCTTGTCCACACAGGAAAATCCAATTGCAAATGATTGCTATAGCACAATGTCCAATGACATGAGGATAAATTTTCCTAAAGAACATACATATCGGGACTTGCCTTATCTACATAATTAGCAGCTTCCACCAATTTATTCTTGGTTGCTTGAAGATCATGATTATTCTTCTGAAACTAAAAAAGAAGAAGTGAAGGGGAAGCAATTCAGAATCATTCTGTGAAAGATCGCTGCTATTCCTAAACATGTCAAGTTCACGTGGGATTCTGGTATAGCTCTTTTGTAATGCTCAGCTAGGGAGCTCTCCAATGTTATTAATCATCTGAGTTTGAAACAGAGATTTTCCTGTATCACATGACAGTTTGTGAATGCTTTTGTTCTAACAATAACATATAACAAATCTCTTTCCTTCCAGCCCATGAGGAAAATAAATGCTGAATTGTTTAAATAAATCATAACACAGAATAAACGATTGAAAATACATGGACATATATTGTTGCAGTCAGAGGAGAAAAAAATCACTCAGCAACAGACAAGCCAATGAGTTCAGAGCTCCAACAACCAATGGGAGATATAGGCCAGGAAACAATTCAGCTAAGAACTGACAGCTGAGATTTTGACAGCTGAAAATTGGGAGTTGGAGTTTGGTGAAAGGGTTAGTATAACCGGAGAGTGGGATAAGGAAAGCATGGGGATCAGATTATTCATTTAGTTCCCACATGCTGTGCTAGAAGACAGAGTTTGGGAGGGTGCTGTGTACATTTGCAAGAGTTTTGATCAATAATGTAACACAGTGCAGGAGCCTGCCTGAAAAGGTACTTTTCCTAAGCATGAATGATTTAAAAACTGAAATCCCTTAATCTCTGTGTTACCTGTGACTATTTCTCTCCACTTAGGTTATTTATTTTCAATAAACTTCATTCTTGTTAAGATTTTAAAAAGAAAATAACCCATCTTGTATCTGTCCAGTTTACCTCATCCCTCCATTATCGGCCACACAGGCTTGGGTGGATTTTATATTCAAGGCACAAAATTCTGTCCAAGAATCATATTCTGGCTGGGATGCCTGGTGCAATGAGGAAAATGGGAAAGTAATAAAACCTGGAGTGGTGACTGGTGAAGTGACATTTATTGAAAGGACTCATCCTAGTCTAGGGTTGGCAGATCTCCCAGAGTGGTGGTGGGAGACGTCCCACCAGCAACCCCTGCTACCCACCACCGCTCTGTCAGCTAGCGGAGAAAAATGAAGAAGAAGAAAAATCACCACTGGTGCTCTAGGATTATGTCTTTTCCAGGAAAATCTGGGAGTGATGTTCTGCCTCTTTAGGAATAGCTGGAAACTCTTATGTTTTATCATAGAATTCCCAGAAATTCCTAGAGAATCATGATATTTTTCTGGGTTTTCCAGAAGCGATGTAACACAGTCATGCTGATGTTACCCCCGTGTCCCTGTCCAGACTCCCACTAATTGCCAGCCACTGACTGGGAACCCTACACCAATCACATCCTTTTGACACATAAAACCTGTGGTATTTTTCAGTCAAACTGGAAAAAATGAAGTTTCCCATTTTCTGTGGGGTCCCCAAATCAATTTGTTTTATTCATTTAGCCAGTTAAAGATGTATGGCAAGCAAACACAGGAAAACTGTATTCTCTGCTTTTTTCTTACAGCTTCTCAGTGCCCAGGAACAGAAAAAATATGTTACCCCTCTAGGTTCACTCAGCATACACTACAGCCAATGGTCCAGCAGGAGCTGCGCAGCTTTAACAGCACTAGTTGGCTCATTCACTATGTCATAACAAAATAATCAGAAATTGTCAGGTACGATATTGAATGCCTTATGCCTGGAGGAATCAACAGGCTATAGCATCTGAATCCTGAGTTTGTGTGGATGGTGTTGATTATGGTACAAATATGTACTTCATGTCCATTGCAAAATCATAAGTGGGAAAACAGCAGTCATGCAGAGATCCAGTAAGAGGATCAAGTTACCCCCTGAGAAATTATAGGAGCTGCAATCACTTCTTTTCAGAAAAGCATGCCAGGAAAAAATGTCGTTAAAATAAAAGATGCATGAATGACCTAATGCTCCTGGGAACAGTTAACGAGACATGGACCCTACCCAAGCCAACCAGCTCCAGGTCATTGATTAAAAACAGACTCCATGCATTTGCTGACAGGATGTTTCTATATCCTTGTCAGTTGCTTCCACGGTTGACCTGAAATAAATGATTGGTCTCCTCCACTTTCCCCCTTTTACTATTCACTTCAGTGAGCCCTATAGCTGAAATGGGAGTTATGACTGCTGGTCTAGTGGAGGACCATTGCCAGTTTGGATTTAGGGGGGAAATGTAGCCTTACATATTATTACCACCATTGGTATCTGAACTGTCTACCCCAAGTTTGATTCTGAACTGGTATAAAGAATACATTTCTTTCTTACCTCGGCATAATCAGCAACTAGAAGGAGCTCCACGTATTTCATAGATTGTTCATCATCCCTCTTCACCTGTGTCAGAAGTATAGAAATGTGTGTGCCCACCTGTATCAGAAAACTCTTTAAAATGCACTTCCTTAAATTGAAATAATTGGTGCAACTAGAAACTGCATAAATGGGAGTTCGGCAGCGCCCAATTACCAGTGCATATCAAACTGTGTGAGCAGCTTTCCATAATAAGCATCAACGGGGGATTATATTGTTTTCTAGGAATTGTGCTTATACAGACAATTCATTGTGCATGTACCTTCTTTATGCCAGTTTCAGTCTCACTCATCTTGTTGATCATTTGAATTTTGATTCCGTTATCAACCCATTATGAGTCCTCCCCAAATAAGTACAAATGCTCACTTTTAAATGTCAGCTCTTACCTTTTGAATTGTCACATGTTCCAATTTCAAATTATACTTTAAGTTTCCCTTATCCTAAAACCATAAGGAAATGTTTGCAACCTTCATAATTTAAGCGGAAGGCACGATTTACTAACTATCAGTTCTCGATCTTATGGGGTTAGAAGGCAGCTTATTTTTAAAAATCTGAAAGATATGTGTCTTTCTCTCCTAGTGCAGTCCTGTGCAGGGTTATGCCAGTCTAAGTATATGCCAGTCTGCTGAAATCAATGAGCTCAGAGTTTGATAGAACTGCTTTGGTTTCAAAAGAAAATCAACACAATTGACAAATGCCAGACATGTAGCTGATATAGCAGAAACAATAAGGAGTCTTGTGGTATATCAAAATATTAACAGCTTTATTGTGGCATGGCCTTTGTGACATTACAGTGCTAGTTCATGGAAGTTCATGCCATAATAAATTGGTTAGTCTTTAAGGTGTCACAAGGGAGAGCAGTGTTAGTTTGCTGCAGAAAACTAAATAGGGATCTTGTAGCACCACAAAGACTAAATGGCCTAAGCTTTCATAAATCGAGCTCACTTTATTAAGAGTGAACGCTTGTTTGGTAGAAACTCCTTTTGGTTTGTTTATTTGTTTTTCAGAATAAATGCATTGAAAAGGGGTTTGTCGTAGCTTTGAAGTTCAGACTGTAAACTGGAACTATAGTCTGCAGTTCAGTCCATGGCTCAGTCCTGAATACAACCAGGGGCTTAGAGTGAACCTAGATATGATATGTAAGGGATTTGTTTCACTGGAATGTACAGCATTATTTTTGAATTTTGAAGCAACTCTGGTGTGAGCTCATGTAAATTTGGTCAGGGAAACAAGGCTGTGTGTGTGTGCGCGCACGTGGAACTCTCTCATACTGAGTTGGCAATCTAAAGGTAAAGGCTTCCCTTGCTCAAAAGCCAGTCAAATCTGCCTCTAGGGGGCGGTGCTCATCCCCGTTTCTAAGCCAAAGAGCCAGCACTGTCCAAAGATGTTTCCATGGTCATGTGGCTGGCATGACTAAACTGCCACAGGAATTCTTATTTTTCTAAACTCTTACATCTTAGAGAATGTAATGGAAAAATTAAGAAGTACTCACTCTATGATACTTTGAATCGACATGGCCTGTCAGTTCAGTGAGCCAATCCATGGCCTTTGACCCTGAATGCTTGGATCCACAGGTACCCTCGGGAAACTTGAAATGTTCAGACCTGTAGATTAAGTGTTGCTCCTGTCTATGAGGAAGTGGTTCCAAGATATAGCTAAGGTTGTTGCTCAGTACTATAAGGCCACTGAAAAACAAAGCCAATAAAATGAAACTTGTGAAAAGCTTATATTTGTTCCTGTTGATCTGAGATTCTACTTTAGTTATCTGACTGCTAAGCGATAATCATTTAGCCCCATGTATGTTGTGCTGGTTTAACTGCACTGCATGCTAATGCACAAGAAGAGACACAATTGTTTTTCTATCTTGTTTCAGACCATATAGTATAAGATTTCAGAAATGACCCAAATCTTGTTTAAACATTGGTTCTCTGCACTCCATGACTACCCATGACTCTTTAAGCCACACATGGAGCCTCCTGTCGTCTAACATCCTCAAAATACAACATCCTCATTGAGAAGTATATCAGCTACACTTTAAAAGCTTTAATTTCCTGTAACATGGTCAGGCCCCAGAAGGTAGCTGATTGCAACCTTAAAAACTCTGATCCAAATCCTGTCTCAACTCCTGATTGGGGCTTCATGGCAAAGGAAAACCAAACCAAACCAAACCACAAACTTCCTTACTGGTTAATAACTTCAGGCCAGATGCTGGCTGAACAGGAGTGGGATGGAGTCTGGAGAAACTTAAATACAAAAATATTCAACTAGCTGTCAGTGGAGGGTGCCGTTCCCCAAGGAAAGATTGGACTGTGCTATCATGGTGCTGCTGGTGTGTCTGGACAGAGGTCATGTTAAAGTTCTTTCAGAGGAGGGGAATGACTAGATCATGATCAGATGGAATGACTGTGAAAGGGTTGAGATCTCCATCCTCAGCCAACTATGCCCTTCAAGTCATGGGAATTATTGTCTTGTGATCCCCTTCCAGGGAATTTTGGTTTTCTAATACTGAGAGATTATAACCCTAGAGTCAAATTCAAAAAACAAAGAACAGCAGATATGGCCTGTTTTGAGATTAATCCTTTGAAGGCTTTTACCTGACAAAGGATTACAAAAGATGTATAGACACAGACCTCTGGCCAGTCACTGTCTCTTAGCATAACTCGCTTCACAGGGGTGTCATGAGGATCTAACTGAGGGGGAAAGAACTATGTATATTGTAATTTATTGAAATAGCTTACTTGAATCACCACATTCACTCCCTATGTTAAGCTTTGAGCCGGACGAAGGCTCCTCAGAACGGACTCACTATTGGTCGCTCCGTAACAGCGACCAATCAGAACTGTGCCAATTCCTGAGAGGGAAAGACTCTCATTGGTTGTTGTCTACGCAACCTCATTGTTTGTAAATTGTAAATAGGCATGGCTACATTAGCCCGGGAATGTTTAAAAGGAGCCTGGCTCCCAATGTTAATCTGTTCTGGTTATGACTGAATTCAAGCGCTTGTTCGTATCTTTAATAAAGCTGATCACTTTGGTTGAAATCACTCTCCGGGTCTTTGTTAGCGGCGATCTAACATATATCACCTGGAGTTTGATGGAAGGACGGATTAAAAAGTAACTATTCAAACTGTGTTCTGGGAACCTAGATAACACAGACCTGTTCAGATACTTATCGCTGGCTCCCCAATGAGAAGAAGAGAAGAAGAAGAGATTGGATTTATACCCCGCCCTTCACTACCCAAAGGAGTCTCAGAGCAGCTTACAAACTCCTTTCCCTTCCCCTCCCCACAACAGACACCCTGTGAGGTAGGTGGGGCTGAGAGAACTCATGACAGGAACTGCTCTTTTTCAAGAACAGCTGTGCCAAAGTTATGGCTTGCCCAAGGTCATCCAGCCAGGTGCAAGTGGAGGAGTGGGGAATCAAACCCGGTTCTCCCAGATTAGAGTCCGCGCACTTAACCACTACACCAAAGTGGTAATGACAAACATCTCTATGCACAGATGATTCCATCTCAAAATGCACAGGAATTTTAGATGGTGTTTTTAAACTGAATGTGTTGTCGATTACATTGAGCTCAGACCAAAACTATAGCAAAGAGACATTGTGCTAGATGTGCAAGAAATTACGTAAGAGAGATGCTTGAAGCACAGCAGGGCTTTCAGGAAATTGGGAAACATTTATTGCAGCAAAAGGAAGACTTTGAAATGTTTCATGAACATATTGGCTCATACTGCAAATGCTGAGGTGTTTATATCTCTCATGTTCTTGTTTGTGTTGGATGCTGCCAGGGGGCCAGATACAAATATTTTTAATAGTATTAATAAATCTTAAGGTATTGATCGGATGTTGAAGGTGTGTGAAGCCTCAATATAACCTTCACAACTAGATTGATTAACAGACGTCAAAGGCTATTGGTAAATGCTAACCACTTGCACCATTGTTACTGAAATCTGAGACCTCATGTCCTTGTCTGTGGTCAGCTATAATTCCAACATACAATTTGTAATTTTGCCTTAAGATAAAGTTGAGGCTGTTCTTTAGGTTATGAAACTACCATTTCAGTTACCAATTTAATTCAACACAGTAGTCATCACATCAGTAAATAGTAAAAACGGATTGTTTCTATTAAGGGTCCTGCACTATTTCTTTCTCATATGTCTCATATTTAAAAAATGAAATTCTTTCAAGCTCAGTACTAACATAGACTAGCATTAGTGCTGAGCTTGAAAGAATTTCATTGCGCGTGTGCCCATATACAGCTACAGCCAGGGCTTTTTTTGGTAGAAAAAGCCCAGCAGAAACTCATTAGCATATTAGGCCACACCCCTGACAGTACAGCTCATTAGCACATTAGGCCACACCCCCATGCCTTCCCTTGGCTTGCCCGGGCAAGCGGGCCCTTGAACAAGCCAGAGAAGGCACAGGGAGGCATTTAAATGCCTCCCCGATCCTTCCAGGGGGGGCCTGGCCCACCCGCCTCGAAGTTGCCGGGGGGATCGCTCGAAGTTGCCAGGAGGGGGGGCTGTAGTGGGTGTGGCCAACTCTGAAGCCAGCCGGAACTCTGTTCCTGTTCATTCCTGCCCAAAAACAGCCCTGGCTACAGGGAAAAAAGATATTTAGGAACTGTGCAAATTTTGTTCCCTTCCCCAGATAACAATGTATTTCCAGATTTTGTGCTCAGTTTTTAAGATGGGGATTATGATTATGAATATTCACATTTTATAACTTATTAAAAACACAATTCTAAGTCTGGGAGACTTCTTGGAAGTTTGATTTTTAAAATTTAATTTGTTACTATGTTTTATTGCTGATTTTATTGTGAGACACTTTGGACCCCATTTTGGGGAAGGGAAACAGTTTACAAATGGTCTCAAGTATATAATTAAAATGTGATTCCCCCCCCAAGAAAATGTACAGTATTGTCTTGTGTGCCACTTGTTTTTATTGATATTGTCTTCTCTGGCCTGACAGATGGATCTAGTAGAAACTAAAGTAGCAGTCACCCAAAGATCTATTTCCCATAGACCTAAGAATGGGTATATATTGCATAGTTTAATGCATTTTTTTATGCAGGAGGGTTGAAAACATTTTCTCAGAGGAGCTTTTTATGAGTACATCAGACAGAGGAAGAAGGAGGTTGCTGTGGGACTAGAGAGATACACCCTTCCCTCCTTCTGCTCTCCACCACCCAGAAAATTCAACAAGGAAGTAAAGACATGTGCCTGTTTAGTCTCCATATATTTCCAATAATCTTAAAAGGATTTAAAATAACATGATGCACATTAGCTAGCTGGGGAGGGGGGGACTGAACTACAAGTGTAAAGAGAGCTTTTTTGGACTCTGTAGCCAAGATTCAGGAACAGGAGGGATGAAAGTAGGTCAGGCTGCACCTGCAATGCTTCCTATTTTGTGTGGGTTGCATCTTCTGTCAGCCATAAGTGGCCAAGGTTTACTTTGTTTACACCACCAGACTGTTTGTTTACATTGAAATGACTTGAGGTTGTTGAGGGATTAAAAAAAATTGGCACAAATTGTTTCCTGACTGGACCACAGCCCAGCAATTGAGCTTACAAATGGCTTTGAATGAAGGTGACTGAAAGAAAAACACATCCTGTTTATACAGAAGTATCTTTAATTAATCATTTTTGGAAATCAGATCCCCACATGGAATAAATTTGTGCAAATCTGAACTATAGTGTCATGGCTGAGTAGGATGTTGTAGCAAGATAGATGACAGATGACAGATGATAGATAGATGATAGATAGATGATAGATAGATAGATAGATAGATAGATAGATAGATAGATAGATAGATAGATAGAATAAGATGGCTGAGTAGGATGTTGTAGAAGGATAGGGAGGGGGGCAGGCTGGCTGGCTTCAGTATATGATGAGCACTATATGATCTGCAGTATGTGATGAGCATTACTTCCTAAGAATTAGGGCTGCCAGTCCCCTTTTGGGGGTGGGGGAACCCCTGCTTTCATGGGCTCTTGTCCACTGCCACCCAGCTGGCTGGCGGGGTGGGGAATCCCACCACCAACTACACAATGACATTACCCAGAAGTGGCGTCATCACAACGGGGACATAGGGGGGCAATGCTCTGATTTGTGGTCAAAACTCTATGCTTTGAAGCCAAATTTATCAGAGTTTTGCCAAAAAAACAGAGCGTCACCTCCAATGTGATGTCACTTCCAGGTGTTGTCATCATGTTGGGGCCTGCACTTCTCGTTTTAGCGGAAGTTGCCCAACATCACTTTTGGTCTCCTGGAAGGAAGGAGCCCCCGCTGGCCAGGTAAGTGGACCCACTATGAAGATTAAAGTAGTTATGCAAATAATCTGCTAAAAAGTGTATAAGGTGTACTTCACTTTCCAGGGGGTAGCCATGTTAGTCTCTTGCGGGAAAAACAAGCAGGAGCTTGTGGCACTTTAAAACTAACACTACTTCATTCCAGCATAAGCTTTCTTGGACTAAAGCCCAGTTCTTTGGAAGCAATGACTATGGCTGCTAGACCTCTCACTATGGAGGGAGGTCTCCCACTGGCAGCCATCTGTTCCCTCTGCCACGTGGAGTGCTGGTGGGAGGAAAAATAAAAATAAAGAATAGAGACATCACTGATGTCACTAGGTCACTTCTGTAGAAAACCCAGAAGTGACTTAGTATAGCTCTAGGAACTGGTAGAAACTCTAGAGTTTCCACTGATTCCTAAAGCTATACTAAGTCATTTCTGGTTTTTCTGGTGATTCCTAGAGTTACCCTTATGTCACTTTCAGGTTTTCCCCAGAAGTGACATAGTGATATTGTATGCCCATGTCCCCTCCCCCAACACTTCTGCCAGTTGCCAGCTTGGCAACCCTAGAATGAGTGCATCCTCACTTTGCTACTATTTTACATAAGAGATATTTTTAAAAATAAAAGTCTCAAGGGCCCATAAACAAAGGAAGTACAGGGTGAACAGCAATCATGTAAAATGAAGAAAAAGACAGAGATGACTCACTAGTTATGCTAAGTTAGCCAACTCCTGTAATGGGTGGGGAAACCTCGTTTTCCTAAGACAGCTAACATGTATAGTCTTACTATATACGTCATTGGTACCTTTCGATTTGTCTCAGCTTAGAGAACATAGTCTCTGAAAGCGCACATTCATGGAGGAGGAGGAGAAGAAAAAAATTATTATGGCATCTAGGCAGAATAATCCAAACACTTCAGCAAGGGGCACCAAAGTAAGATATTACAAAATATACAGTATAGAAATATAAAATACATATAACAGATTCACTAAAAGACACACACAAAAAAGAGATTTGCAATTTTACAAATTAAGCTGTTCCTTTCAAATGTAACAGCATGCCACCCAAAATTTAGCCACAATCTTCATCAGATAACAGTTTATTACAGCAATCCGAGTCTGTCTGCCCAGGCTTCTCTTTAATAAGAGGTTGAATTAATCTATCTCGAACCTCATTGTACCACTTACAGCTAAACATCATATGTTAAATAGTTTCTATCTCCCCAGACTCACATTTACAAAGTCTCTATACAAGGGGAACACTTCTATATCTGCCCTCAAGCACCACAGAGGGGAGATCATCACATCTAGCTAGTGTGAAGGCTTTCCTATATTTATTTATATCAAGGTGTGTTAGATATGCCATCAGGACCAAACAATATCTAATTTGATTCAGCACTCTAAATTTAGGATACCTATCAAGATCTGCTTGTCGCTCTATATCCATTATTCTCTGTTTGAGAGCTAACTTAGCCTGATCCCAGCTCCTATCTAGAATCGCCGGGGGGTTGGGGGAGAACCCAAGTAGTTGTAGTTTATTTTGCACTGTTTTCAACCATTTGGATGGAAAATTATCTGATAGTATCAAATGAACTAATCCCTCAAGTTGAAAATTCATTTTAAGCCAGCAATGGAGTGAGGCCAAAGTAATTTTGGCTTCTATCCTCAAAGTACCGGCTTCTAATCTTATTAATGTATTCGGCACATCTCAGGACCTGAAGGATCACTTTAAGAAATTTGGTTTGAACCCTCTCAAGGGGAGCAAAACTGGAAGAAGAGGGGATGACTAAAGTGCCATAGAGTATTTGTACGACCGCCTTTGCCTGAAAAAGGTTTTGGGCAGCTGGAACGAAAAGAGCCCCTTTTGTATGATAAAACTTAAGGATGTTATTGGCAATTCTTTCACCTTGCATCACCACATACTGTATGTGGCATTCATGGAAATGATGGCTAGTAGCTATCGTGGCTAATAAACAGGCCTATTCTCCCTGAGCCTATCTTCTCATTTGAAAAGCCACAGCAGCTTCTGGTCTTTATCCTATCTTGTGATGGTTAACTGTAAGAACATAATTATGTCCACATGAAGCCAGAAACACATGTAATTTGACATCTAATTTGAGTTTGTTTTCTGTATGTGAGAGAGATTAGACTTTACCGTAAACCACTGCATGCGCTGAGTGCCACACTGGAATCTTCCATCCCTCTCACTACACCATGGTAAAAGCAATGATTCTGGGGAGGCAAATTGGAGACTGTCAAGGGAAGATGTTGTTCTGTCAACTCATTGTGCTTGCCCCTTCTTTTAAAACATGTTCTGACTCTCTCTCACACACACACACATACACACACTGGATGAGAGGTGGGTAAGATACTGCATCCCCTTTAAACTCGGTTTTGATTAAAATTCCTGATAATTTATATCTGGCAGTGCACTGTCAGTTTTCTCAGAAGCATATCACTAGGAAGGAGACATTTAAGGCTCTTTTCCTCTGGACATTTTCCACTGCCATGAGCAGCACTGAAAAGCAGGGGGAGGAACTATGATTCAGTGGTTGAACAGCTGCTTTGTATGCAGAAAAAAGTCCCAGGTTAAATCTTTGCAGTCTCCAGTTAAAAGGATAAGATAGCAGGTGACATCAAAGACATCTACCAGAGACCCTAGAGAGCCACAGCAAATCAGAATATGCAATATTGACCTTAATAGGCCAGTGGTCTGACTAAGTATAAAACAACTTTATGTGTTCAAGTAACCTATACTATATTACTTCAAAGGATCCCTTTTGAAGACACTGAGGTATAGAATTAGATTAACAGCAGTTCATATCCTGCAATTTCATAGTCAAAGGAAACATAAAGGATGAATAAAGTCCAATCAGCCAATGTTGGATCAGGCCTATGGCCCAGCCAGTCCAACACTGTCACACAGTGGCCAAAAATACCAGGTGTCAAGGTCCACCAATGGGGCCAAGACACTAGAAGCCCTCCCACTCTTGCCTCTCCCAAGCACCAAGAATACAGTGATTCACTTGCCCCAGACTAAGAGTTACTATCTATACTTGGACCTCTGTTCCGTATGTTTATCTAATTCCCACTTGAAGTTGTCCATGCCTGTAGCCGCCTCCACCTCCTGTGGCAGTGAATCATACTGCTGAGCTGAATGTGATCAAGAGCAAGTGTGTTGAAGACTCCTGAAGACCTTAACAAAATTAGCGTGACACCTGAGCTACTGAATATTCATGACTCTGGGAGTACTGTCAGTTTTCAGACCTTTAAAACTCAGGGAGCACACAATAATGCTGTATGAGTTTCCATCATTATTAATGGCAAGAAATAAGCTTTTAAGACCTTAGCTGACAATAAAATCCCATCATAATAATCTTACTTAGAAAACTTTATGCTGAAAGGAAGTGAAGAGGAAGCAATGCCAAGAAGGATGAGCTCATAGTATTTAACTGTTATTTTGAAATCATAATTAGCAGTGTCATTTTGGGTTGCAGTCTCAGCCAAGTGCCAGCCAGTTAAAGTATTTCCAACCCGTAATTCACAAGGAAAATTTCTCTGGACATAAGCCAGCTGACATAACATAACATAGCTCTGCAAAGGGTTGTAACAGGCATGCAGAGACATTGCAATGTATATCCACATTTGGAAGCTTCGTCAATAAAGACTTGGCTTGAAGAAATTATGGTGGGAGATAATAAGATTGTAGTGGGTGACTTTGGTTTTACTACTGAAGAATGAGACAACATCCTGCATAGAAACTGGCAAGGAAATGACTGTCTTCAGTAAAGAATCAAGGAGACATTGACAGAGAATGGGTCACACTGGGATATTATTCACCAAACAGAAAAGCTAAGCCCTGTCATGTTCAATGTATGTGAACATAAGAAAAGCCTTGATGGATCAGACCAATGGTCTATCTAGTCCAGCATTCTCTTTTACACAGTGGCCAACCAGTTGCCCTGGAGGCCGAGCAAACAGAGCATAGCAGCCAAGGCCTTTAACAGAGGTGGAATGGGAAGCCATCATTTCATGGACAGTCTAGCCATCACAGCTAGAAGACATTGATGGGCCTATGCTCCAATAAACAACCACCTGGAATACGATATCTGCATTTTTCATTAAAGAACAATTACTTGTTGAATCAGTCTAGCCACAGGATACTTTTTGTGGTTTACAAGGCCTGAATATCAGAGTCACAGTTGGTTGTTTTTTTTTAAAAAAAATGAAATACATACAGGATGACAAACGTCTTCGCTATTGGCAAAAGAAGGAAAGTGGGGGAAAGCTGTTCAAAGTGGTCTGGTATCTATTTCTTCTATGAAAAGTAGCAGTTTCCTTTCTTGGTGCCAATTGCACACTCTGCTAAATTAGGAAAGAACAATCTTTTGTGTATGTACAACAGAGTCACTTTCCAAAGGCTCAGATAGTATTGAACACAGAGAGTGTGTCTGCATGTTGAAAATGAAATATTGATGTCCCAAGATCACCCTGAAGATTTTTTTTGATAACACACAAACTTAAATTACGTCAATTAATTCATTTCAAAGAGGCTATCAAACTAAGATTTAATGGTATAAATAACTATGCATGGCAGTGGACTACCAGTTAAGAGAAGGAATATGGAAAGCACTCTTTCACACATTATTATGTGTCTGACACACCGAACAGACCATTTATGTATAGCATCAGTAAACTAGTAGTTTAGGGTTCAGGAGAGTGCATTGCTGCCATCCTAGCTTTATATGTGAATGTGGTTTAAGTGCATCTATACATGATACAGACCACATGGTATGTTTACATAGGCAAGCTTTACCTATGACTGCCACACTCAACATTCTTTCAGAAAGAGATGGGGGAAATCCATTTTGGTCAGCTGTTCCATCTCAGTTATTTATATAAGTTCTACTTGGAACATGCCACTAGCTTGCAAAATAGCAAGGCAAAGATATAGTCTATTATTGACTCAAACAGAAAAAATGATGGTGAGAATCCTGTGAGAGGATGTGGTGCCAACAACAGCCCTTTTCAGTCATGACACTTTTGGCCCTCAGACCATATATACAGTAAGATCTTGCTATTTGCAGTTCTCCTCAGGGATGTAGTTACAATTTTGTGTGAATATTTTGTAGCTCTGGTACACTTGATACCCAGCAGGGCAAGCATTTGTGTGTACTGAAGCTGGAACATACATGTATTGCCCTAGTCACACAAAACAGTTACCCCATGTATCTGGGAGTTCACAGGTAGCACAATCTTCTTTATGTGCAGTCTGAGCACCAACATTACGATAAGAGTTAATAGCCTTTGTAGACTGAAGAGCTGGGTTGCAGTATGTAGGACCACTATGACCTTTGATCTGTTGCAGAAAATTCTCTTTTCCTAAATACCATTGTCATTTTCCTGAACAATAAAGAAGACACTAAAATGGGGGGGGTGGACCTGTTTGCCAAGAGAAAAGAAAAACATATGTTATCAAACTAACCAGTGGGGAAACTTTTCCACCAAAGGATTTAAATGCTAATCAACTTAACCAGCTGAGACAATGTAAAGAACATAATGTCCACAACCATACAACAAATTTAAAGTTATAGAAATTTAAGTCTGAATATTAGAATATAACAACAAGAAGAAAAAGAACTCCACTGGCTAAGTGGAGAGCTGCAGAGATAATATCTAGGAACCTGATACTGGACAAGGATCCTTTCCTCAGAGGAGAAGGAGACAAAAACCTAACAAACCATAATTCAAAAAAGGTTTTAAAATCATATTAATCATACAATGATAGTAACTATTTAAATGACATTCATGTGACCACGATATGAGTAATCATGCAGTTTCCAATTTTTAATCCACATATGGCAGCTAAAATCCCCCTTTGAGTTTTGTGGTGTTAAAAACAGGTATGATTCACATGGGTGCTAAAGTCCAAGTGTGGGTGAAGTGTGAATATCTGGGTCTAAAGTGTGATCAGTTTGAATTTGGAAGTGGTGGAAATAGAATGAAATTATCTGTTCTCATTTTTAGCTGGAAACCCATTCCAACGCAGCAATGTAACTGGAGGGTGGGCAGCAGCTTGCTTTTCATGGTCCGGTTGTGTGTATCCCCAGGAAGCACAAGGAAACATAGGGATGACAGGCAACAACTCACTATTGGACTTGCCAAGGGAGCTGCAGTTCTCACTTCCTCACACTCCAACTCACTTCAGCCCCAGTTCCCTCTGGACTGCCCATTTAAGTGCCCTTTTGAGCATGTACTGTGGATGGACTTGCCTATTGCATGGGCTCAGTGCTCTCACTAGCTCTCCCCTCTGGTCCAGAGTATGCTTCTTCATCCATAAAGGCAATCCCCATGACAACAACCCTCAGCCTAGGCCAGACCTGGGAAACTGGCCTTCCCTTCCACTTCCCTTCTATACCCATTCTCAGAACTTCAGCCATGTCTCTGCTGGTTTGTTCTGCCAGGAGTCTGCCCAGGTACCCAGGCGGTCCCTCTACAACCAAGTTCTTCCATGATCTAACTTTTGCTGAGATTTGGGCAGGTTGCACTTACTCAAAATGACTACACTTCAGTTTGCAGCCTGGAAAGGTTTGCACAAGGGAACCAGCTGTATTAAGCAGTGCTTCTGCCTTGGCGTAATATGCTACAATTATATTGTGACTTGTGTTATTGCAGAAGCTTGAATAAAAATTTGCTGCAATTGTGCAAAATTGCCATGGTAAGATGTATAATACTTACTTGGAACAGGACATACAATCACCTCTCACAGTCTCACCAGGACATAAACCTAGAAGCACCTTCTCGCATTCTTGCAGACATTCATGTGGGGGCCATTGGGCATTTGAACCAGGTCTAAGGCATCAGTTCTATGTATACTTACCTGGGAATAAGTCCTATTGAATTCAGTGGGATTTATATCTGAGTTGACCTGCTTCAGATTACATTATAGGTACAACCCTAAGCAGGTTTAACTTGGAAACCCAAGGGGGCTACATTGAAATACTTACTGTGTGGTTAAAGGGGATGGTGTGGGGGGTTCCACTCTTCGTATAATGAGTTTCAGTATAGCTCGGTGCAAAGAGCTCCCTGCCGAAAATGAGAAAAACAACAATAACATAAAGATAGAATTATATTTCGCACATTATCTGAACTATCCACCTGTCTGAATAATATCTTGCTGCCACATCTATCCAATGGCTTATCCTAATATTTAGCAAAGGAAATATAAACAGTTCTGGTTAACTTGTGTGAGATTTGGGTTAAGTTTGTTTAAAGCTGTGTCTGCAAAGGTGTGTTTTTAATTGATTGCACACTGTAGTGCTGAAATAAAGTACAATAGGTAACATGACACTTAAACAAATGCAGTGTTAGATGGGCTTTCTGAGGTGAGAGCAAAGGGGCTGACATTCAGTGTTAAGAGGCCTTTGGGACTTTGATATGACTCAAGAGAAGGAAAGATGTCTCAATCCTTACCCTCTCCATAATTTATAAACATATATCCTGCCTCCACTGTCATCCTTTCTAACGTTAAAAAGCCAAGACATGCACTGGATGGTCTTGGTTAAGCTACTAAGTCTTGGCCTAATGGATTTTATAACACGAATGATGTAAGAATTGAAAAACATTTTGTACACAGCGTGTGCGCTGAAGAGACCATTAAAGATGACTAATGCCATCACGACAGTTATTTCGTTGCTGCATTCCCGCAAAACCCATTTGCTTCTTTCTGTTCATCATCACTCCTACAAGTCATTCATAGTCTTGCATCTGCAGACCACAGCAAACCACAAACACTACAGACACAAGTACAAATGCACTTCATGAGAAAGTAGGCCCTGTTATCTCCTGTACCATCATGGGCTGGAGTCCCATGAAGCTGCAAAAAACAAACTACCTCCACTTCCAAACTGTATTAACCTCCAGGAAAGTAGCACAAGCAATGGGCAGAGAGCGAGCAATGCCCTCTGGGGAGTCTGTGCCAAGTCATCTGCTAGCCTGTGGGGGCTTTTATGAAACTCAATGAGATTACGCTCCAAAGTCAATTTACTCACATCCAGAGTCGCAGAACTCATTTGCATTGGATTACACTAAACATGAGCTGTTCTTAGGTTTCAAAAACTGAAATGCTTGTAACATAGATCTACCCCGAGTGGAAGAAAAGAACAGGTCAGAATCTAAATACCAAGGCCAGAGTTCTCATTAACCAAGACCTTTACAGGTAAGGAGCCGTGAGGAAAATATGGAATACTGGGATTTCATTTATACGCTTGTGATGGAATTAAAGATTTGAGAACAGCAGCAGGTAAACAAAGGAGCTGCTGAGTCATGTGACTGAGAGTGATGGGGGCCAGTTGGCTCAGAACTTTCAGCCAGTGAGAGATAACTGAATAGCTGACAGTTGAGAGCTGACAGTTGGGCAGAGACAGTTGGAAGAAAGTTAGTGGCTAACTGGAGAGCTCTGAGGAGGACATAAGCCTCTGGGCTCAATGGAATCAGCTGGATAGCAGTTTGTGTGGAAAACTGTGGCTGAATAGCACTCTGCACTGGTACCCTCTAATGAAAAGAGGAGAGTGAACAGAGAGTACACAGTATAAAACCTCAGTGGTCACAAACACCAGAGACACTGCTCCAAAGGAACTGATAAAGGTGGCTAAAGAAGGGCTAAGGGTCTGGAGGAGTCTGGAGAGCTGGGGTAGTCGCACCAGTAAGACTCAAGGGACCAGGCAAATAAAGCCCGAAGGTTAACCACAAAATAGTTACTGGAGAGTGGGATCATAGATGGGTGTTGTGAACTAAAGAACATCTGTGTCAAACTGAGAGTGATAAGCATACACCCTATGTAAAGGCAATGTGAAGTGTTTATTCTACAAAGTATCAAAATATCTTGTGTAAATATATCCCATCCCCCGGTTGAGTCTTCTGTGGAATAAAGAACTGTGCTGTTTGACTTTTACAAGCACTGGTGCCTGACTCTTTGAAAAAAGAATTATACTGGGCAGTTGTCCTCAATACATCCTGAAGATACAAACCCCAAAGAGACAACTTTTATGTGGGAACTGGTCAGCCATCAGAAAGCAGAACTGATCAGTCACATCACAGTAAAATAAACTGAATCCAGTACAAATAAATATATATATAGGCAGTGACGCCACAGCTCGGTCATGGCAAAGGCTGGGGAGAGGTCATTGTGTTATAACGCTATTTATAAAACCTCCCTCACTTGTTGGCAAATATAGTAATTTGTTTATTTTACTCAGCTTTCCAACTGAAGCTATAAAGAGAAAATTAATATGCACTCGTGAACACACTCAAATAGGGTTGCCAACTCCTGGTTGGAAAATTCATGGAGATTTGGAGGATGGAGCCTGGGGAGGGTGGAGTTTGGGAAGAGGAGGGACCTTAGTGGGGTATAATGCCATAGAGTCCATTCTCCAAAGAGATCAGTTCAAATTCCAGGAGATCTCCTGTCCCAATCTAGAGGCTGGCAATCCTAAGGCACCAGCAGCCATTTTTAGAACAACAACAATCATAACCAGCAAATACCACTATCAATAATCAATTAAACTGAAAGTAAAAAGAGTTGAAAGAAATTGTATCTAGGGTTACCAGATGTCCTCTTTTTAGAGGTGTTACGCCAACTGCTTTATTTACAGCCGATGGCTAACTAAATGTAACGTGAGTTCTTGCCAGCGTTTACGGAGGTTTTGTCAGCACCAAAGAGTAAAAGTGATGGAGACTAGACAGGTGTTTTTCCAAAACAAATAGTTCTTTTACTGAGCAATATCAAAATCACACATACAAAATCAATCTCACATTCGCATACACTCAAGGTTCCTTTGGAGTTACAGAAAGATATCAAGATAGTTTCTCATTTACTTGGAGGTAGGTAGGTATCGGTTCATGCTCACCTGTTCCAGAAGTCTTGTCTGATACAATGTAAAATAGGGGGAAGAAAGTAATACCTAGGGATATTAACTAAATCACACTTGCTAGAACCAGCCAGCAAAGTATGGACCTCTTTGGCTGCAGTCCAAGAGATCTTAAAGTAGACAAAGGGATTGTTGGATAGGAAGCTGGACCTTAGGGGTAGAAAAGAAGATAGAGGACATTGAGAAGGGATGTGGCTAGCAAAGACTTAAAGCTTGATCTTTACTTTTATAGTTGAATCTCCAGGTGGGTGGCACCTTGCCAAACTGTAATCCCACCTACTTACAAGTCCATCCTATGACCTCCCTCATTGGTGCATGTAGAAAGGGGCAGGTATTCTATGGGTTGGGCCAATATTTGAAACTCTACACTCTATCTCACGGAACACCATCAGGCCAGGTGTGAAGTCTCGGCTTCCTGTGCCCTCCTTGATGTGCAGATGAATCTTGTTTTTACCAGGCAGACAAGGTACCATAAACAGGAAACGGCAATTCAGATGCAGATCAGGTCCATGTTCTGCGTGACATCTAGTCTCCTCAGTAATGGGGGGATTTCTTCTTGGTTGTTGCCTCTGCCCACAATGGCTAACATGTGCTTCTCCTTCCCGTAAGGCTTTGAGCTCAATGTGTGCAAGCTACATTAACATGAAATGCAGGCAAGTGTTCCCTATGTGAAATCTCTCACAGTAGGTGATGCAAACAGCTTCCTCTAGGCCTATGGTATACAGCTGTGTGCACAGTCCATGTGTTGCGTGTGTAAGCAGATATAAAACCATAAATTAGTCCATTTCTCAACAGAGGACATGTCCTCTTTATTCATGTGTTCATCCTCATTTGGGCTCTTTTTTAAAAAACTGATGAAAATGTCCTCTTTTGGGGTTGTAAGGTGAGGAATATTCCTAGTTAGTGGGAGCATTTAAAATGAAATTTGTCATAGTAATCACTTGTATGAAGTAGTCAGTCAGGAAATATGTGCTCTTTTTTTGCATTTCAAATATGGTGACCCTATCAGTTCAACTGCAGAGTAAGCAAAAAGGCCAAAAACAGCACTTAGGTAAGATGACTAAACATTCTCCTTAAAAAGGAACAGTCTTGACTTGGAAACAAACAAATGGGAGCCATGCAAGTCCCTGTTATGAAGAAGTTCCACAGTCTTAGCAAGGGAAAGACCCTGTAGATGGCAACTATTATATCATTAAACTTTTCTTGCTGAGTTTGCAAGCTGAGAGTTCAAGCATGTTTCAACTGTCAGTGAACTTTGGTTACTTTCATCTTGGGCAGTTAACTGAAGCAATTACAGGAAAAATGATTAACTTCTTTTAAATAGAGGTTAAGAGTTGAGATTGACCTTCTGATCTTGCTGTATCAGATTTAACTCATATGCACATTCTGATTGGCTTATTTGCACTTGTGTTGATTATCTCTTATTTAGTTATGAACCAATCAGTTATCTAGATAATAATCACATGATTATGATAGAACAGGTTTAGAGAATGATAAGACTGATATTTTTCTATAAATATGTACTACTGTGACAAGCGAATCAGATTTGTCTGGATGGAAGTCTCAGAAGAACAGAGGAGATTTCTGGGTGTGTAAGATGGCCTTTTGGTAGCCCCTAAAAGCAGTGAGACAAAAAGCTGAAACCCTATTTTACTTTTAAAATTACAACTTGCTATAATATGATTAAGCAATTCTAGGAACTTTGATAATTTTAGCATTCCTTCACAGTAATTATACGGTTAATTTTTACTTGCTTGCATTTTCTTCTGTCCCTTCCCTCTCCAAATCCCATCCTCCCCAGGCTCCATACTCCCAAATCTCCAGGAATTTCCCAAACTGGCTATGGTAACCCTAAGTATGACACAATTTAAATCAACAGGAATGAGATACCCAATAAACAATGCAATAGAGGTGTGGATTGCAGAAATCTGAAAACAAGCAGAAACCTGAAAAAAGATCTGAAAGCTGGGAAAAAATCATAAAATCAAAACAACAAGGGGAGATAGACTAGTGTCACAGGAATCCCAAATATACAAATTCCACTAGTAGAAAACACCATCAAAAATTGCTCAAACAATATATTTAAACAATTATAAAAATTATAAACAACATTTATGCATACTGTAACTATATTAAGGCATAAGATACAATATTTCCTCCTTTGAAGATTATAAGACATAAAGTCCATATATTCAGTGTAACTTGATAAGGAGTGAATCCTTATACTATGAACCTTGTGGTCTGTTGAAATTGCTGAAATTAGGTTCCACTCACACAGCCGGCAAACTGAAGAAGTCAAAGGAAACGCATCTTCCAAATATCTAGAATGGGCATCTTTGCAAAGGCTGTTTGAAACATGTTATGACTATGTGGATTCCTCCTACCAACTTTATAATTGTTTTAATATATTGTTTGGGCAATTTTTGATGGTGTTTTCTACTAGTATATTTGGGGGGGAAATCATATGCACTAACATGACACATTTATGGCTGTTGTCAGATGGAATACTTTCCAAGTTCTGACTGCGCCTCTAATTTAATCTGATTCTTTTTGTGTGCTAGAGAATTTCAATCAGACATTCACCCATAACCCACTTCACTGCACACTCACCCTGTGGTTGATTGTGCACACATTGCTAACTGCTTCAAAAAGGGGCACGAAAACGAAAGGGAAAGTTCAGACTTCCCATATAGCTTGAGATCATAACAGGAGAATTCAGACATCCGGAAATGCGGGGTGAAGCCAGCTACATCATAAAGAACCAGACTTTCCCAGGTATAAAAAAAATCCAATTCAGAGAGGGGTGAGAACGGGTGGCCGACGACTGGGGAATAGAACACAGATGTTGCTATCTGAATGTACATTTTAAGTCTGCAAGGCAACAGCAGCAACATCAGATCAAATAGCTCTTCTGATCGCAGCGACACAGTGTAGAAATTACATAGTAGGACTTTTATATGTATTTTAATTATTTTATTAACTTTTATATGTATTTGTCCCGGCCGAAGCACCAGAGCTGAAGAGTGCCGGCCCGGGACGCCCCGATACTCACCCCGACGACGTCGGACGAGAGGAGGCCGTCGGAAGCAGAGCGTGGGAGAGGCGAGCAGGGAGCAGCAAAGGCCGGGCTGTGGGGCTCCGGCGACGGTCCGGACGGGGGGAGGGGTTCGCAGGCGGGTCGGGCAGAGATGGGCCGGCGGAGTCGCGAGGCGGCAGCGGGCGGAGATGGGTCCCGGCTGGGGAGGGAGGAGCGCAGTGCGGCGGTGCGACAGGCATGGGTGCGGGCGGCGGCTGGGAGGAACATCGCCCCGCCCAAGAGCCCAGGGGCGCGGCCGGCAGAAGTGACTCGGCGTCGATCCCTTTGACAGGGGGCGGGGCCGCAAGGAAAGGGGACCGCTGGGAGCCGAGGGGGTAATAAAAGACGGAGTATGGAGAGAGCCGAGGAGGACGTCCCAGGAGCTGGCTAAGGATACGGTGGGGAGAGAGAGAGGTGGGAGCCGAGGGGGTAATAAAAGACGGAGCATGGAGAGGGCCGAGGAGGACGTCCCAGGAGCTGGCTAAGGATCCGATGAGGAGAGAGAGAGAGGGAAAGAAATCCTGTGCAACTGTGCTAACGGTGCAAAAGCCAGTATCCTTCAGGAGCGGGCAAGAGTGGCAGACGGCCACCCTGCATACCCCGTTGTCTGAGGCCACCTCTCCTGCTCCTCTACCCACCTTCCCTCGGCTCCGACCCCGTGGGTTGCCCTGGAGGATCGCACCTTGACCCCAGGAAAACACGGCCAGCCAGTGGTCACCTGTCAGGGACCAGGCTGACCGTGACAGTATTTTATTATGTTATAATTCTATATCCGTTTTTCTAATTGGAGTATTTCCCTTGCGGGGAGGGCGGGTTATAAATATAAATAACAACAACAACAACAATCTATATATCTAACACTGAAGTCGCCCCCTGGTGTGCAGATAGCTAAATCCACGCACCGGGGGCAGCTGGGGGGGAGGGAGAGTTTTGTGCACACCTGGGGCGGGCCCCAGGTGTGCACAAAAATCTAAAAAAAACCCCAAAATATTGGGGGGATATTTAAATCCCCCCGAAACTCTGCAGCCGGACTCGCCGCCGCCGCTTCGAGGAGGGGAACAGCAGCGAGGCCAGAGCGGCATGCCGCTCGGGCCTTGCTTCGGAGGGGGAGGCCGACGGGGAGACGCCGAGAGACCCGTGCCCAGGCGCGCTTACTCGGCAGGAGGAAGCCCTCGTGCTGGGCGGGTGACGGGGGAGAGGCCAGCAGGTGGGCGGCCTGCCCGAGAGAGCCCCAGCGCTACATGAGAGGGGAAAGCGGGCCTACCAAACACACACCTCCTGATTTCTCTTGCGGCGGGGAGGCCAGGAAAGAGCAGCGAGACCCGAGCAGCAAGCCACTCGGGCCTTGCTTGGGAGGCAGCGAGGGGGAAGGGGGGAAATCGAGGGATGGAGGTGGGGTGGAGGAGACGGGGGAGGAACCGGCGGGATGGGGGGGAAGCTTACCTGCTTCTGCTGGTTCCTCCTCCGCCCGCTGAGTTGTGAGCTCCCCCGACCCCCACCCCCGGCGCGAGTTTCGCGGGTCTTCTTTCTTGTAATAATCTATTCCTTCAACATGATTTGCTGTGTGAACTTGTATCTGGTCGTGGACGGCAATAAATTATTCATTCATTCACATAGTAGCATCATACTTCTAGCAACAGACAGGACATGGTAGATATAGTATATACCACAGTCCCTATCCCTTTACCAACGCATCTTTCTGAAACATTTCATTACAATATAGTCCTATTGCTGGTGTAAAAAGCCCTCCTGAATAATTCATTTTTTGCATAGTTCTCAGAAAGCCAAGACAATTAAAGCCTTCCTGGCCTCATCAGGTGAGCCATTCCACAAGGTGGTTGCCACAACAGAGAAGATATGTTTACAGGTAGTTGTTGATTTTGCCCATTTGAAGGGGGACACCTGCAGAAGGCCCTGATCAGATGAGCAAAACTGTTGTGGAACATAGGGAAAAGAGGTGGTCCTGCATATATAATGGACTCAGGCCATGAAGGGCTTCGTATGTGATGGCCCAGTAGCTGATGGCCAGCCAGTGGAGTGCCTGCATAATGGGAATAATACTCATGATCCATCTAGGTCTTGATTATAACAGAGCTGTGGCATTCTGTACCAGCTGGAGTTTCTGAGCTGACTTTGAGAGGAGACCTATCTAAATATTCTTCCAAGCCAGCCACATAGGGATGTGCACCTGGGGAAAAAAAGTATTTTTTTAGATTCAGATTTTGGAAAGGGCATAAATGCAGGTATTTGGTACTCAGATTTAGGTTTTCCTGGGATTCTGGAATTATTTTGGTTCCATTATTCCCTATGGGAGATTAAAGTGGCTGGTTTTCAACCAATGAATACTAAAAATTGCAGGGGAGTTAATGCTGCCTGTCCAGTAATGACCTGCCAAAATTGTCAAGCAAATAGGACCAAGGAGTCCAATTCTACTGTCCATTGAACAAGGTCCTACTTGCGGTAGTGTGAACTGGATAGAAAAACACAGACATGGAAAGTGGCCCTGGTATCACAAAGAAGGGAAAGAAACATAACGAGCCAGTCAGACATGCATCTTTTCCAGGCCCTGCACCTGTCTTATGCCTGCTGGGAGTGGCCTTTCCTAGGCCGGGTAAGACTCACACCAGCCAGGAGCTCCCTTCCCATTGTTCAGAAAACCTGTTAGAGGGGTGAAAGGCCAGAATCCTTAAAATGCTGGTCCTGGATATCCCTGAATATTTCTGGAAATACATGGACCAGGATATTGGTATTCCTGAGAATCCCGAGCACCATTCTGAATATACCCGAAAATACTGATAAAGTACCGGTATTTTTGGGTATATATTTGGACCACGTATATCTGCATGGACATCCCTAAGCCACATACAAAGTGTTTCAAAATAGCCTTGATTAGATGTAACTCAGCATCTGTCCCTTATATATAAAGCCGTAATTGCCTCCAACCTTCGATGCGCACCAACAGTGTTTGGCTGCAAGAACTGCCAGTCAGAAGACACTGGCTGGGATGGCTGGCTCCCTCAGGGATACTGGGGTGCCATTGGCTGGGTGGCTGGGAGGGGAGGGATGAGATCTCACTCGCCTTGGAGAACCTGGACAGGACAAATGCTCCACTGGCCGAGGATCACAGCCCGATGGAGCCACTGCTGCCATCCTCACCCCATCGCAGATCGCCACCTGGGCGGCATGCTGTCGGACGACAGGCGGGACAGGCAATTTGCCGGGGGGGGGGAGGGAAGGCCTCCACCCACCGTCCATGCCAAGGCGGCCACGGCCTGGCAGAGAACACCAGATGCCCCCGCCCCACCTTTCCCCACTCAGTCGCTGCTGCGGCCAGACGCCAGGAGGCCTACTCAGGCCCTCCCTCGCCCGCCCGCACTGCCGTACCCCACTGTGAGGATGCTGACTTGCGGCAGCGTCCCAGCCAGGTGTGAGCTGAAGAGGCCCCCCCTTCACTCACCTCTCTTTTGTGGGGCCTCTCTGCTGGTGGCACACTGACCGCCACCGGCCCATCTTCAGCCATCCCCCCACCTGGCTTCTCAGGTTCCTGAGAGACCTCCGGGAGGGGCAAGCAGCGTCTGGCCTCTCCACCGCCACCACGCTGAATGGTGGTGGCCCACCTTCGGCCCCCCCAAGGCTTCAGAGACCCCTCGGAGCTCTATGGGGCTGGCGAGTTTCATAATGCCCATTGCCTGGCGCAGCCTCGCCCGGGGAGGTGGTGGGCCCTGCTGTCGGGGGGGAGCCCAGCTGGCCTCGGGGATGACACAGGTGGCCGCACCAGCCAGGCGCCCTCCACCAGCCCCGGCTGGGCTCAGTGAGGGGAGAGCCTCTGGAGAACAGGTCTACCTACCCCATTCCACTATATTGGTAGACCTGGCTTCTGGAGAACAGGTCTACCCACCCCATTCCAGTGTATTGGTAGACCTGGCCTCTTGACTGCTACAATGATCCCCTCCCCCCCCACTTCACAGGCTTTCGGAGGGAGCAGGCGAGGGGTGACAGCACTGAGCCGTCCGCCGCGGGGACATTTTTGCCGCTACCCCCCTCTTCACTCTCTCTTCATTTCTCCCTATCTCTCTTCATTCTTTCCCTCTCTCACTCTTTCTCCCTTCCTCCCCATCGCTTTGACTTCTTTCCCTCCCCCAAATCCTCCCTCCCTCCATCTCTGCCTGTCTGTCTGTCTTTCTGACTGTCTGTCTCCCCCCCTCACCTTCCTTCCTTCCTTCCTTCCTTCCTTCCTTCCTTCCTTCCTTCCTTCCTCTCTCTCTCTCTCCCCCAACCCCTCTATCTATCTATCTACCGCCCACCCACCCAACCTTTCTAGGGCCCGTTGTCTTCCTCCACAACGGACTTTGCTCCCTAGTAAATGAATAAGACTGAGTCAGCAGAAAGCTCATTATCCAAACTTCCTTCATTACCTGCATCTCTTGATTATCCAAATCCACCATGTGTCCCTCTTATTCCCTACCAACTTTTTAAAGTAAGAAGCCCTATAAAGCATCTAACAGCGCAATCCTAAACAGAATTACACTCTTCTACTGAGGTTAGTGGATTTAGAAGGGTCTAATTCTACTTAGAATTGCACTATAAAAATATTTGCTAAAAACTGGAAATAAGAAAAAAAATTGCTAACTAAAAGAGGAAATTACCCAGTTCCTTTAGGTATCACATAATTTATGCAATATTAAAAATAAATATTCACATATTGACTCATTGCAACTTATAATAGAAGGAGTTGTTTGCTGTAAAACTACATGGCTTATTTTTGCAGGAACATCACTATTACACATTCTGTGACCATCAGTACTGAGATCCATACAAAGTTTGATCAATACTGAGATCCATATAGAGTTTCAACAAATGACTAGCATTAGGGAAGAATTTCACTTGTAGGAGAGAGCTTCCCCCCCCCCCCCAATTCACCAGTTTAAGGTTGTCCATCTGGCTCATCAAAAATATCTGGTCAACTGACAACTCAAGTACTGACCAAAGTAACAGTCAAGTGTTTTTAAGCACTCTGACTTGGATGGCCCAGGCTGGCTCGCTCTCATCAAAGCTTGGAAGCTAAGCAGGGCCAGGTTCCCTTGGAAGGAACACTACCAAGGAAGTCCAGCATTGCTAACAGAGGCAGGCAACAGCAAACCATCTCTGAAGTCTCTTGCCTTGAAAACCCTACGGGGTCGCCATAAGTCGGCTATGACTTGATAGCACTTTCCACCACAATTTTTAAAGCACTATATGGCTATGACTTTTGTCCTGAATACCAGAGTCAGCATGTAGCCTACAAATGTTTTCTAAAAACAAATTAAACTAAAAACACTAACTATTAAAAACAGGCCTGTTTTGAAGGTAGTTGTGCTAGGCAGACAGCGGGCCAATTCTCCTAAACACAGCCTAATTCATCACCTTTACATCGTAAACAATCAGATTCCACTCAGCAATAAAGACAACAGGTCCTCCTAGGCAGTGACCTTTGCCACCAATGACTCCTACCTGTCCAGAAATGGGTGCAATCTGGAGATGCATGTTAGTTACATGTATGCCTGACCATGATTCTTTCATTTGATACAAGGTGGCTTCTCTCGGTAGTTCTGGATGCACAAGGTCCCTCTGATTGTAGGAAGCTTGGCGGGGGGAGGAGGGGTCATCATAGTTCTTGGCAGGTAACAGAGGACTAAGAGGATGGCAGAAATTAAACTGAAGTATATGTTCTAGTGGTTTTAGGATCATGCACAGATATTATTTGTACACATACATGTCCAGCAGGTTCACTGTTGGATTTATGTGGCGAGCAACAGAAGAAAATTTAAAAAATCTATCATCATTATATCCAAATATTTAACTACATTCTTTGTTTTCTCACATAGTAATTTTAATTTTTCTAATAACTCCTTCCTAGTGAATCACTCATTGTGGAAGGATGCAAAAGTGACACTGCAATCTGATCCCCCCCAAATATAGCCTGTATCTTCTTTCTGGAGCACTCAACTAGCACCTGCTTGAGATTTTGGAAGTTCTTGATTGAGGGATAACTTGTGTCTTGCAGCTGTTTTCAGGTTTCCTGCTCTCTCACTGTCTTGGTCTCCTGGCATGTTTGTATAAGCAAAGATTTTCCTGTCATACCACTTCACTGAAAACATTAACCTCTTAGTTTGCTGCAACCACTATAGATCTTTATGCAGTTCAAAATCTTTGATGTGCAATGGATTCCAACCTCAATGCCTCTACTTCAAATAAAAGCAGTAAGATATGCTAAGAGATGGTCATCCATTTCTCCACCAGGTTACAAAACCAGGGCTGCATGTTAATTAGAAGCACATACAACTGAAATAAATGAGACTTACAACTGAATGTGGCTTTCAGCCCTGAGTTTTTAAAAGCCAAGTAAATTAGCAATGTGATAAACATAAATACTAGTATTAATGATTATCATATTGTATTATATAACACTTTCTACATGATGAATACATTAGAGTTCTTAGTCACTAAAAGCAACCCGCTATCATACCAGAAAAATCACTATGCCTTTGGAGCTAACCAAAATGACCCATAACATTGCACAAGTTTTTGAGCTCACCCAAACTTGGGCTGGATGTTACAAAACTTTAAGAAGAAAAAGATTTTACAGGCCATGATGTTACAACCTGACCAATAATATGATCAGGTCATAACATCATGACTTGTAAAATCTGCTTTCCCCCTTCTGTGTCTTTAACATTTGACAACATCCAGACTAATTAAGAGATCTGGTGAGTTCAAAAATGTGCACAAAGTTTTGTATCTATTTGGTGGGTCCCTATAAAAGATATTAAATGAATTTTGTCCTTGGTTTTGCATGCAGCTCCTCTCTGAAGGAGAGCCCCACTGCGTCAGACTATTAACCACCTCTCTTCCTCCTGGTAGAAGCTATTCCATGGACACTCCCTTAGTCCACAATGCCTACTACAAGCAAGAACACTTCCTGTGGTTGCTTAAAGTATGTTGGAATGAGCTACTGTATGAGCCTAGTGGAATAAGCTACCGTATGAGATCAGGGCCCTGCAGGACCTGTTACAGTTCCACAGGTCCCACAAGACGGAGCTCTTCTGCCAGGGCCTTTAGTTGAGGCAGTGGGCATCCACTTGATCTAGCCCCGCTCCAGTGACCGCATTTCCCAGAAGCCAGGCGGAACCACAATACTATCCATTGAGGCATGTTACTGTCTTAGTTTAAGTTGTTTTTATTGATTTTAACTGGATTGTTATAATGTGCTTTATTGCTTTATTATTTTATTGTAAATCTACTCTAATGGCAGATCTTAACTGTAAATGATGAACGGTTTTAATTGCAAATCTGCATTATTGTAGACATGTATGTTGTTACCCACCCTGAGCCTACATTGTGGGGAGGGCAGGATATAAGTCTAACAAAAATAAATAAATGTCCCATTGGTAGAAAGCACTGGTTTGCAACAAAAGTACTGCAGAAATCAGGTTGTGTGTGAACACTCCATTCCAGCAATCTCTGAGAGCCCACTGAAATCTGCATGGACTCAAGTGAAACATCAAGTTTTGCGCTACACATAAATATCAGTTGCATGTTATATTATGTTTTCCATATAACATGCTCTGAGGAGGAAATGCAGCCATACCTAATAAAGCTTCTAATTAACGTTTGAATGAAACAGTGTTCAGAAAGAAATGTTATTACTTGGTAAAAGGTAAAGGTAAAGGTTCCCTTACTCGAAAGCCAGTCGAATCCGACTCTAGGGTTGTGGTGCTCATCTCCGTTTCAAATCCGAAGAGCCAGCGCTGTCCGAAGACATTTCCGTGGTCATGTGGCCGGCATGACTAAACACCAAGGCTCACGGAACGCTGTTAGCTTCCAACCGAAGCAGTACCTATTTATCTACTTGCAATTTCTTGCTTTCGAACTGCTAGGTTGGCAGGAGCTGGAACTAGAGACAGGAGCTCACTCCGTCATGCGGCACACTCGGGTCTCGAACTGCTGAACTACCGAACTTCCACAGCCTGCAGTTCAGCATCTTAACCACTTGAGCCACCGCAGCTCCTTTATTACTTGGTATGCCAAAATAAATAAGAGTCTTGCAACACCTTTTAGAATACTAACACTTTATTCCAGCACAAGCTTTGTGAACTAGAGACTAGAGACCATTTCTTCAGATACAGTAAGTGGAATCTTACTCTGGAAGGTTCCCTCATGACATCTGGAGAAATGGATTCTAGTCTATGAAAGGTTATGCTGGAATAAAATGACAGTCTTCTAACTCCTGCTCATTGCTGCTGCAATGGAATTCTCAATATGCATTGCCTTTTGAAGGGAGCAAGACAGTAAAGCAGGTGTTTAATTCTCACCTATTGAAAAACCACATGTGTAATTTTAGTTGGATCACACTCAAAGTGGTTAAGCATTACTGAATTTCACATTAATCTATATTTAAAGTATTAAAACACAAGAAAAAGGAAGTGTGAGTAAAGACTTGTTAGCATAAATATGTATTTAATATTTAATAACTCAGGCAATTTTAACAGGCACTTTTGTCAGTCTAGTACATTCGCCATTCATTCAATCTGAATGCACCTTTGGCCATTAACAGGAGGAGACAACATATTACCAAGGGCAGAGATCACATTAGATGCTTCTAAGGGACATGTGAATGTACTGAGATTAACAAAATGAGAAAGAAATTGTAATATATATATACATGACTATGATGTCTAAGGCACTCATGAAACTTGGATGGATTCCAGCAAAATGATATTTTTTTTCTCCAGGATTCAGGTATTGGCTACAACTGAATCAGTTGCAGGAATCAAAGGACAGACTGTTGCTGAATTTTTGAGTCACATTCCAAGTTAAACAGACTGAAAAATAAAAATAATGTTTTAAAAATAAGAACCTCTTAAAGATTACAGAAGGATTTCTTACAAAGATTTCTAAGCTATAGGTGCTTCCATACGACCTGTTGTCTTTAGTATTGATACCATCTGGTTATTCATTTGTTCTTGATAATCTAGGTAGTTTTCCTAAACCACTGTGTTCCTGACCAAACCCAAATAATCAATTTAGAATAGTTAACAGGTAAGGCTGGTTGAGTTACACCTCTTAGATTTGCCGAGATAAAATACAAAGTGTTTGCTACAGCTATTGATGGGGGGGGGGTTTACAAGGACACATAAAGTATATTCACTTAAAGTGCCTTTTTAAATTAGACTAAACTGGAAAAATACCTGTACTAGCAAGGGACAGAACTTCTGAATGAAGATTCAGTGTCACCAATTCAGGAACCAGTAGTTCTCTTGGGCTCATGTTTTCAGTAAGCTGGAGGTTTAATTAACATGTAAGACTCCAGTCCCACAAGAAAGTTAAATCTCATTTCTTTGGCCCCGGTCACATGGCAAAGTTGCCGCAGGAGAGGCACGGGAGTCCTGCGGATTTTCCGGGCATGATCTCACCCCAACATCTGGGAGGCGCAGTGCTCCCGTGGCGAACCCGTGGCTCCCCGCCGAAGGTGCGGAGTACCTACAAGGTACTAGTTTCCTGAAACCGCAGGACAAGGGCGGGCATCTGACTGGGTTCCCGGTGGACTTACGTGGCATCCGGTGCCTGCCGCTGTTAGTCTCTGCAGGTTGCGCAACAGCGCCCAACAGCGCATGTGCACAAAGAGCGATTGCTAGTGCATTGCTAGTGCTTTGCTAGTGCAATCGCGCAGCATGGTTTTTGTGCTGCGCTGCAGGATACCTGTCTGATCGGCATTTCCCCCAACCAAGGGACCTTGACCGGGACGTGTGCTTGGGTGGCTACACGTTAGTTTCCTCCGGGGCAATTAGCCACGCCTCCCCCGTGTGACCGGGGCCCTGGTAATAGAGATCTGCAGCTTATGGCTCTACAGTTATATGTGACTCAGCCCAGAAATATGACTCTTTCAAAGAATAAAACAATCTTTGATTTACAGTACATTGGAGGCATAGGTGGGATTCCAGAGTAACCAATATATAATATAAATACCAGGAAAATATTTGTATGGGGCTAAGTGGCAAATCATGTCCAGATATATACCTGTGGATTAAAATAATCACATAAGGTTCTCCTACATATATTTATTATTTATTGTGAGACCTCATGTGTGAAGAAGAAGAGAAGAGATTGGATTTATACCCCACCCTTCACTATCCAAAGGAGTCTCAGAGTGGTTTACAATCCCTTTCCTTTCCCCTCCCCACAAGAGACACCCCGTAAGGTAGGTGGGGCTGAGGAAGCTCTCTTGAGAACTGCCCTTGAGAGTACAGCTCTGAAAGAACTTATGATTGGCCCAAGGTCACACCAGCAGCTGCATGTGGAGGAGTGGGGAATCAAACCCGATTCTCCCAGATTAGAATCCACGCTCTTAACCACTACACCATACTAGCTCTCCAAGTGTGCTACTTCCTAGTAAAAGATGTGTAATGATTGGGGCAGAAACATTTACTAAGCAGCATGTCAATTACCAGTTATGTTAAATTGTATAGATTCAGATGGGTAGCCCTGTTGGTCTGAAGCAGCAGAACAGAATTAGAGTCCAGTGGTGCCTTTAAGACCAACAAAGTTTAATTCTGGGTATAAGCTTCCTGTGCATGCACATGTCACTTAAGGAAGTATGCATGCACACAAAAGCTTATACCCAGAATTAAACTTTGTTGATTTTAAAAGTGCGACTGGACTCAAACTTTGTTAAATTGCATAGTTTTAGTTATAAATATGGTCTCTCTTAATTTTGACATTGTTGGATTTCTAACTGTAAAATGCTGCTGATCCCTGCATTATAGTTTTAAAAGCTGTATTGCTATACTAATGGAAAATTGAAAATCAAGAACAAAATCCACGTCATGAGCTCCAACAAGACTGAAACACCACATTATGCAAGCTTTCAAGCTGACCAAAATTCTTAACCTGGCTAGATGTTATACAATTTTAGTAGATAAAAGGGAGGAAAAGCAGATTTTACACTAAACATGAGTCTACATTCAAGCCCTCCTCTCTGGTTTTGGTGTTGTGAGTTTGTGTCTATATGTTTTTACTGATTTTATTTTATTTTAATTTAAATACTGTGTTATGCTTACCACCTTGGGGAGCCTATTCAGATGGAAATGTGGCATAAAATCTTTTAAATAAATAAATAAGATGGGCACCACTATTAACATCTAGTAGAGAAGTCATGTCCATGTATTGTAGCAAACCATGCACTTCAACAAATTAGTGTTTTCAATCTGTATTGGAATAGATATAAACCCAATGTACAGGTGAAAGAGACAATCATAAAATAAAGCTGATTAAGCAAGCTTAGTTATAACAACACTAGTCTGAGTACAGATTGACTTGGCATGTATTAACAGATGTGGTCCCTCAATGTATGGTGGGAATTTACAGTGGTATTCTTTTGTATTGGGTGAAATTCTTGATAATTGTAATATCTGCTTTCCCCCCTCTTTTTTTTCTTTTGCAATTGAAATAAATAAATAAATTAGTGTTCTTGTAGTAGAATTATCAGGGGGAAAAGATTAATTTTACAAGGAAATAAAACTCCCTGTCATAAGATAGTCAATTCACTACAGGGTCATTGTTACAATATTTTTAACCTGGGGTATACATATAATATTACCAACATCATAAATCCTTTTCCATCATAGAAAGCAAAACTAAATCAGATTAGACAGCTTGTAATGAGGTACTCCAAATGCCTAGAATTTGATGGCACTCTAGAGAACATTCCTAATAATATTATCGCTATCCTACACTTTTCAAAAAAGGCCATAATTATTCTATTTTCTGTCTCTTTCCTTTTTTCCTCCTCTTTACGTTTCTAGCTTGATAAATGTGCTATATTGTATACGAGGAAAAAATTGTGGAAATAAATACAACGACCTCTAGAAAGAGGCTCTGGGCGGGTACCCCGGCCTTGGACACTCAGTGTCAATTTGCTGTGGCGACCTCAGCAGGGTATAATGACACTGAGTCCACCATTTTCTCCAGAGGAACTGATCTCTGCTTCCTAAAGAACAGTTGTAACTTTGAGTGATCTCCAGCCCTCACCTGGAGATTGGCAACAGTGGTTCCCCAGAAGGGAATAGTTGGTTTGGAGGGTGGAGTCTATGGCTTTGTACCTGTCCGAGGTCCCACGCCTCCTGCAACCTCACCCTCTCCAGGCTCCATCCCTCACATCTCCAGGAATTTCCCACCTGGAGTTGGCAACCATATCTCTTTCCCAGCCAATCATCAACCTACCTTTATTTCCCCCTCACTCTTCAGCTTTCCACCCCCACACACCTGCAGCCTCTCCCATGCTCTGAAGCCTTGACTGCTACGTCAGATTGGCTGTCATATGGGGGCCACCTCAGCAGCATATAAGGATACAGAGCCCACCATTTTCTCCAGGGGAACTGATCTCTGCCATCTGGAAACCAGTTGTAATTGTGAGTGATTTCCAGCCCTCACCTGGAGATTGAACACATTTTACCTCAGAAGAGCAAACTGTTTAGAATGTTAGAGGCAAAAGCCAATCAAGTCGCATATGCAAATGACCTCTGTGTTCCGAGGCAAAGGCCAATAAGGCTGCATATGCAAATGATCTCTGTGTTCTGACCGGCTATGGGGGGGAGAGGAGCAGCAAAATGTTTAGAATGTTGGAGGCAGGACTCAGGCAAAGCAGCCAGTGGATAGGGAGACCCTCTGAATGACAGATCAAAGAGCGAACTGATTTTGGAGCGTGTGGAATGCTCTAGAGAAGTGCCACAACCATTAGGCTATTATTTATAAGGGAGATTGGACTATGGCATGGTCATCGCCCTCCACCAACAGATTAATAGCGTAATAAGTATTATTCATTGTTGTTGTGATGCTTATAAAATGAATTTCAAGGTATACACTGCTTTGCTTAATTTCTACTTTCTAAGGCATATTATATATTTAGTTATTTTTACCTCATCTTTCTCCCACCCAGGGGACTCAAAGCACCTTACAAAGTACACACACAAAACATTTAAATGAAAATATGCAGTCTATCTGCCTCATAGAACACCCAGGAAGTAGGCTACAGGCCAAAAGGTGATAGGCCTATAGTTCAAACAAGGCCATGACTCCAAGCCACAGGCTAGGGTTGCCAGGTCTCTTACTGATTGTGGTGGTGGTGGGGAGCTCCCGGTCCAGGACATTCACACGTGCACCATGATGATATCACCCGGAAGTGATGTCATCACGCTAGGCATGTCGCCAGTGGACACTCTAGCATTCAGCTTTAAAGCTCTATGATACCGTAGTTTTCAGACTGAATGCTAGAGCATCCTCCAGTGACGTGCCCAGAGCAATAACGTCATCTCTGGGTGATGTCATCATGCCAGGCACATTGACCTTATCTGGGCACTTTAGGGGTGGGGTTCCCTCCACCGGCTGGATCCAGGCCGACGGGGGTCCCTTAGGGTCCCCCAAGGGACCTGGCAGTCTTACCACAGGCTAAGAGCCAAGGGCTAAGAATAACAGCATCAAAACCTGCAAGATAAGTGTGCATAAATGTATAGATAAATGTTATACCATTACTCCATACTTAATGAAAAGACAATTTTTCTATGAACGTATCATTCAGAAAAATCAAGCATTTCATAGATATTACTAATGCTTTTTGAAATACAAGACTGAGTCATGGAAACAGGGACAGAAATCATTATTTTAGAAGCTTCTAATAAAAATCCCAGAATAAAATAAGTTATGATTTTTATAAACATGCAATCAATCAGTGATGCAAACTTCTTTTTCTACGTTCAGCTCCACTGACTGGCTGAAGCCCAGTACATATGACCACATCCAAAGTGATCTGAGCACTTTTCCCTTACTCTTCATGTAAAAAGAAAGAGCACTGCTCCAGCAGCACTTTCAGCACAATGGAACAGCAAGAGGAAATGTATTTGAAATCCCATAGGCAGATCAACACTTAGAATGCCCACTGGTGGGAAGAATCTCTTACATATATCTGGGAAAGAAAGAATTTTTTTTAAAAGCTCAGTGGCTATTGGCTATGAAGTATGGCGGAAGCAACAGAGTCAGTACACCACAGTCATCATCACTGCTTTGTGAAGGGGCAGCTGCTAGATCTCATTAATTAAAAGCCTGCAACCTCCTTGCAAGATGAACCTTACAAAAGTACACACAATTAGGCCCTTGGTTACAAATCTTGTTAACAATCACCTCAATTCTGGTCAATTTTCTAGTCTCCAGCCTCCCCTGACTGTGTAGAACAGGGTCTGAAGCCCAAAGAAAAGCTACAGCTGGGTGTATCACTAAGCCTTCTGATGACTTCTTCTTTCAAATTTTGTATTCTTGGTGTTCCCAGTTTCATGTTCATAAGGCATAGGGGCCATGGCTCAGAGGTAGAGCATTTGTTTGGCATGCAGAGGTCCCCAATACCTCCAGCTGAAGGATCAGTTAGGAAGTGATGTAAAAGACCTCTACCTGAGACCATGCTGCCAGTCGGTGTAAGGCAGTTTTGTGCTGAACACAACAGGGCACAAAGTACAGGCTTAACATTTCCCCCTATTTTTCTTGCAGTACGTCTTCTGGTTGTAGTACTCTGTGGTCTGGATTATGTAGGCAGATGGACAGATCACATCTATCTGACCACTATCTTCATCATCTTCTATGGTCTTGCTTTAGGTGCCCGCATCTTCTGAGAGTAGATGGGTGGCAACCTGGGACAGGACTTTATGAGTCATGGAACCAAAACTCTGCAGGTCTCTTCCCAGAGAGGCTCACCTGTCCCCTTCTGTTGCCATCTTTTGCCAGTTGATCAAGACTTTTTTTGTCTCATCTGGCATTCCCTCAGTGGTCCCTTCTTCCTGTCCTATGTTTTAATTATTTTTATGCTTTTTGTATGTGTACTTTAGCTTGGTTTTAGTTCAATGATGTTGTATTGTTTCGTTTTAATGGTTTTTAAGACATGTTTTATTATGTATGTTTTTAATCTGCTAGCTATCTTAATCAGGATAGAAAGGTAGAGTATACATTTTATAAATAAATAAACTGGAGAAAATGGTATTTAAGTTCCTTTCAGCTCTACCATTGGATCACAGCAGAATGCTCTGGAAAGGATAAAGATGGAGAACAGAAAGCATGAATGCTGCCTGTCTCTACAACCCATCATGTTTCAATTTTGCATCTCCATCCCTCTCACCCTTATATATTCCATGAGTACATGGGCAAGCTGTACTGGCCATTCACAGTATATACAGTTAAGGACTGCAATCTTGTATACATTTCCATGTCTGCAAGTCCTACTGACTTCACAGCACTTAAACCGATAACTATTTGCAGGACTGCCACATAAATTTGCAGCACCGTTGTTACCTGAGAATACCAAATTCTATGAAACTAGGGAAAACAATAAGAAATCTGGTTACCCTAACATCATGAAAAGACAGCTTTCCTCTGGGGACAAGAGCGGCTGTGGAAAGGGAACACACTTTCCCATTGAAGTCAATGAGTGTTACCGTGTTTAGGTTGCACTGCAAGTCTCTTAACCAGAGTTAAGAAGGAAAATGAGCTTTTAAACAAAGGATTGTTTCATTCTTTAAATATGAGCTTAATTTTGATGACAGCAGGATGCCTATTCTGTGGGAAAGACCCATGTGAGCACTGCGCCATGAGACATATAAACATGAGAGGTAACCCAGCAAGGAACCCAGGGGAAAAAGCAGTTTCCACACTGCTGTTGTGACTATACATTCAAAGACGTCTGAAAGCAGTTGCTCATCAGCCAGCCTGTTTTGTTCTGAGATTTTTATGCAAACCAGGGAGTTCCCAAGAGTTTTCAGAACCCTAAATGGTAGCTAAATGTGAGGCACTCCAAAGGGATATGTCAAGGATGGGCAACTGGGCATCAACATGGCAAATGGGGTTCAATGTGGCCAAGTGCAAGGTGATGCACATTGGAGCCAAAAATCCTAACTATAAATACACATTGATGGGGTCTGAACTGGCAGAGACTGATCAAGAGGGAAATCTTGGAGTTGTAGTAGATAACTCACTAAAAATGTCGAGATAGTGTGTGACTGCAATAAAAAAGGCCAATGCTATGCTGGGGATTATTAGGAAGGGTACTGAAAACAGATCAGCCAATATCATAATGCCCCTATATAAATCAATGGTGTGACCTCATTTGGAATACTGTGTGCACTTCTGGTCACCACACCTTAAAAAGGATATTATAACTTTGAAAAAAGTGCAGAAAAGGGCAACTCGAATGATAAAAGGGTCGGAACACTTTCCCTATGAGGAAAGGTTAAAGCGCTTAGGGCTCTTTAGCTTGGAGAAACGACGACTGAGGGGTGACATGATCGAGGTTTATAAGGTTATGCATGAGATAGAGCAGGTAGGGCAAGAGGTACTTCTCTCCCAAGATTATGCATGGGAAAGAGCAGGTAGAGAAAGAGGTACTTTTCTCCCTTTCTCACAATATAAGAACTCGTGGGCACTCCATGAAACTGCAGAGCGGTCGGGTTAGAACGGATAAAAGGAAGTACTTCTTCACCCAAAGAGTGATTCACACTTGGAATTCACTGCCACGGGAAGTGGTGGGTGCTACAAGCATGGACGGCTTCAAAAGGGAATTAGATAAGCATATGGAGCAGAGGTCCATCAGTGGCTATTAGCCACAAGGTATAGCTAGGGGCTCTGGGGCAAGTGATGCTCTGTCTTCTTGGTGCTTGGGGGGGGGTCAACAGTGGGAGGGCTTCTAATGTCCTGGCCCCACTGGTGGACCTCCTGATGGCACTGGTATTTCTGCCCACTGTGTGACACAGAGTGTTGGACTGGATGGGCCTTTGGCCTGATCCAACATTGTTGTCTTTTATGTTCTTATGTAGCTGTGTGTGGCTGGCCTTGTCTTTAGATTTGGCTATTCCCTTCATGATAAGCTGTAGCAATAAAACCACTCATAAAAGGATAAATATACAGTAAAATAAAAGATATTGCAGGCATGCTCACGGAAAGACACAGCATTCTGGCATAGAGAACCGTTGCTTAGTTCGCAGCACTGCCATCCTTTCCTCCCACATTTTACTACAGACTTCCTCCTACACAGCTACAGGAAGAGGATTTTTTTAAAATGCTGCTCCAGATAAGTGAGGCCTGTAAAACAACAAGAACTTTGATCAAGTGGAGGAGGATATTAATTAGCTGTTGTTGAGTAGAATGGCAGTGGAAGGCGATATACTTCTGCAAGTGCTCTATTGATTGGTTCGTTGTTTGAAAGAAAAAAACCTAATTTGCTCAACAAGATTTTAAAACTACAGGTTACAAAGGATCCAAAGCACAAGTTATGATTATAGAAACAAAAATATGGTGGTTCATTATGGTGCCAATCCTACTGCTCAGAAAAGGCAGAGAAGAATATTGACATACCTACAATGACAGGCTACATAAACTGTGAAAGGAAAACACTTGGTCAAGTGTAATACTAACTACAGATTATCTCTAAACCTGCCGGAACTAGAAGTACACAACAACCTTGGTAACACAATTCAAACACAACACATCTGGACTGTAACTCCTATCAACAGCCCCTGCTAAATTTTAAAACTGTAATACTATACTGATTGTATGATATGTTTAACTCCAGTCTAATTACTGCATCACTTTAACACTTAGAAGGGCTTTGTGGAACAAAATATGCTTTGATGTGAGATCTTTAATGCTTCTGGGACTAGAGAGGCTAAACTTTTATAACAGAATTCTCTATATTAATTAATGATTTTATAAATTCTAAAAATGGCAAGAATGGAGATGCTTACATTATAATAGAACAGGGAAGAAATAAATGTGGCCCATGTTTGTAATCCCTTTGTCTTGAATGTGCACTATTGATGTGCACTGGGGGTGTGTGGTATTTTTCAGATCCTCTTATCAGGGAACCAAAAATATTGGCATTCCTAATTATCCTGGTTCCATATACTGGTTTGATATTTGGACTCACTGGGGGGGGGGGATTTTGATATTTTTTTTGTTCCATTATTCCCTATAGGGAGCATTTCTGGAGGGCTGGAGAGGCGGGTTTTGCGGTGTGGGGTTTTTTGTTTTTTTTAGCAAATGGCACCAAAATTGCCAGGGAGCTGCTGGCACCATCCACTAAATAATCCCAAAACTTCAAGTGAATTGGACCAGGACGTCCAATCTACGGGCCCCTGAATGAAGTGCCCCCAGTCACCTTCCACTCTCTCCTATGGGAGGGAGTTCATGCTTTTTCCAGCACAAAGAATAACTGAAGACATGACAGCAAGCAAAGCAACCATTGGCCAAAAGCCTCCCAAAGCAAACAGAACCACCCAAACAACCAATGCAGAACCAAGAAATCCCAGCAGAAGCTAGGAATAGTGTGCCAAGCCTAACAAAAATGTTGAATCAAAGTAAACTAAGCCAATGTCAAACCAGAGGCTCACAGAAACCAAACCAAGGTAACAAGAAAAGCTGTTGCACGTCCAACAAACGTCAAATCAGAGAGTCAACCCAATGTAAAACCCAAGAATCCAGCTACTGCTGAACTAGAGAATCCAACGTAAATGTCAAACATGCTTTAGCAAAGAACACAACGTTGCAAATAGGGATGGACACGAACTGGAACAATGCAGTTTGTATCAGTTCAGAGTTTGTGGCCGAAACACAAACCAAGCCGAAATGGGATGTTCATTTGGTTCACGGTTCTGCAAACCCTGTTGAAAGGGACCATAGTCTCTTTAAACAGGATTTGCAGAAAGCTTGAAAAACAACTGAGCAACAGGGAGCAGCTTGCTCCCCATCACTCAGCTGTTTTTGTGGCTTTTACAGGGAAAAGAAAGCAGGAGTTTATAGAAGAAGAAGAATAGATTGGATTTATACCCCGCCCTTCACTACCCAAAGGAAGCGGCTTACAAACTCCTTTCCCTTCCCCTCCCCACAACAGACACCCTCTGAGGTAGGTGGGGCTGAGAGAGCTCTTGACAGAAACCGAACAACAGCTCTTATCAGAACTACGGCTTGGCCAAGGTCGTCCAGCCAGGTGCAAGTGGAGGAGTGGGGAATCAAACTCGGTTCTCCCAAATTAGAGTCTGCACACTTAACCACTACTGGAGTTTGATTCCTTTGACAGGAAAGCATATGAGGCTATATGTGACCTTTGCTGCTTTATAGAGATTTGTGTTCAGATATTTCCAGTCCAAATATATAACCAAAAAATCCCTTATCAGTATTTTCCAGATATATTTGGGTCTCCGGATCTTTGGATAGTATTCAGGATTTTTCAGGATACCAAGAAAAATGGGTCCCAAAAAATCCCAGAAATATTCGGGAGTAACGGAATGTTGGGAGCCAGCATTTTAAAACTCCCAGGACTCTTTTTTCTTTCATATTAATGTGTTTGTGTCTTGCCAAAGTTTGGCATTGGCTTGCTGTGTTGGTTTGGCTTTGATTCTGTCTTTTGAAATGGGTTTTGTTGGCCTTGCAACTAGGGATGGGCACAAACAGAACCACAAAGCAAAATTCTTGAGAAATTTCCCCTTGTTCATGATTCACAAACCAAAATTCATGAGGGATCTACAGTCACCCAACTTCTATGAACTTTTATAGCAGTTCGTGGCATTTCATGGATAGGCAGAAAGCAGGGGTTTAAAGGGACTCTAAGGAATACTGTTCCAGACTTCTGACTGAGCCAGAATATGCCTGGCTCTATTGGAAAGGCTCCCTAAACATAGCTCCCTGAAGCCAGTTTCAGGTAAAAGTAGGTACCACAGCTCCTCTGCTAGAGTGCAGGGACTGGGCAGGGGGACTACAACCAGTCTCCTTGTCTTAGTAGTAAAGTACCTGCTTTACCTGCAGAGGGTTCCAAAGTTTAGTGCCTAATATCTCCAGGTAAAAAAAAAATGGTGGCATGGGTTCTGAAAGACTCTTCTCTGCCTGAGCCCCTGACTGGTAACAACTCTCTAGAGTACCCAGTACTGGGCTAGATCTGACAGTCATGTAAAGCAGGCAATAAACTCATACAAACACCTCCAGCTTGAGCAGAAGAGCTGCGGCAAAGCTGCTATGGGAGGGGGGTCTGGCATAAGAAGGTTACAGTTTCAAACAGACCAATTTCCTCCTTCCAAAGTCATTCAACTGTGATGGGAACATACTAATGGAGCTGGGAGAGAGCAGGCACAATGCAAGATAACCTCCAAAGCTAAATTTTCCTTTCTCCACTGCTCCTTAAAGCTGGGAATAGTAATTGGGCTTGGAGGATGAGTGATTCACAGTGCATATTCAAGCACAAATGTATAGTACTTGGGGGAAGAAACAAATTTTTAAAACCAAAAATTTTCATCATACCTTTAGGATTCCCTCCTTATTGTCTTCTCTTTGCACACAGAACAGTTCTTCCTAGCAGCTCCCCCTCTTACTAATAGGGAACATGATATACATACGCTTTGAAGTATTGCAAAACCACTGGAACACATCCCTGATGGGCAACAGGCCATTAACAGAGAGATGGGATTACCCAAAATTAATGAACCTTCTACATATTTGATTTCTATAATTCAATGAGCATATTGTGCTCTTCAATCTTCTTTCAGCAGCCAAATAATCAGCTATCAGATGTAGATGAAAGGGCAGAAAAGCACCTTGTCAGGACTGAATACTGCCTTTGTGCAGCATGACCATGCTAAAGGTACTTGAATGTGGAAAAGGCATTTGAGCTATTCTTTCATAATGATGGGAGTGTTTCACAGCATGGCTCCAGGTGTAAGGAAGTAGGGGGAAAGAGAGAAAGAAAGAAAGATGTCACTTAAAATGCAAGAAACTTCGATGGCAAGGCAAAATATAGGAACATCTAACCAACTCCTGCCCCGAATAATGATATTTGTTCAGGTTTTCCCTCACTTTTGGACAAACCCTCCCTCCCCCCCTTCTTGGTACTTTGGAGACTCATTGCAGTTTTTAAGCACCTTCCCTTTCACCACCTGCTCTGAAAGATTCCAGAGGCTAAGTGTGATAAATCACAAGGATTGCCATGGATGAGTCAATCAGCTGTAACTCTGTCAACACAGAGATGACAGATCAGACCTCAGGGCAAACACGCCACTACGCTTAAATACCAAATATCATTTTGATTCTTAAATACCAACAGAATTAGAACAAACAGTAATGAAGTACTAACAGAACAGTACACTGAAATTAGATCTCCAAGTATTCCAAAATGTGGTAGATTTCACAATATGGTCAAAACACAAACTAATCTTATTCTCACTTCAATGGATGTTCTTATAAAGGTCAGAAACCATTTTAGATCACAGAACGTCCCAAATGACTTCACTGTAAATCAGAAGACATATTTTTACAGCATGTCCAAAGCTGGGCACTGCTTCAACAAAGGAAGCCCCCATCCAATCACCCAGAGAGCCAAGCACTCACTCACCCTTGCCCAGAGTCTGAGGATGCCCCCCCAGAACTCACGCAGGAGGCCGGTGGAGGAGGAAGCCGACCAGCTGAGGCAGTCGGTGGAGATGGCTGCAGCAAGCTGTGGCAGCAGTACAGCAGCCAGGCCCACTCCAGGAACCCAGGATGGGGAAAGAGAAGGTGGCACTGGCAGGGAAGGAGGCCACTCCAGCCCGGGGACCAAGTAGGTTGAGTGTATTCTGGCGGCAGCAGCAAAGCCAGGCCCAGCAGGAAGTGGGCTGGCTATGGGGGACGTCCAACCCATATGGTCCCCGGGCTAAAGCTGTTTCCTTCCCTGCCTGGCTCCTGGGGTTGGCCTGGCTGCTATACTGCCACCACAGCCCATGGCCATGGCCCTGTCGACCACCTCAGCTGGCTGCCCCTTCTCAGCCACCAGCCTCCTAGGTGAGTTCCCAATGGGAGGTCGGGGGAACATCCACAGGTGACAAGGAGAGGGTGGGTAAGCACCCAGGCTCTCCTGAATCACCAGGGGACAGACAGGGGCTTTCCCTGTTGAAGCAATGTTTGATCCTGGACAGGCTGCTCCTCATTTCCCAGCTTTCTTGTGCAGTCCCTTTGAACTCTAAAGGGACTGCACAAGAACGCCTGAAACAGCTGAGTGGCTGGGCTCCTGCTTCTCAGCTGTTTTTGCTGCTTTCTGAAAAACTGCAGTCCCTTTAAACAAGGTTTGCTGGGCCCACAAACAAAGAACTGAACCAGTTCATCAGACAGCAAACCAGTTTGGTTCATGCCCATCCCTAATTATTAATACAGCTACAGGCAGCTATTGGCTGAAGAGGATTTGAACTCATAGGCTGCAATCCTATGCATATTGTTACAGGAATATGCTCAACTAAATACAGTGGGATTTATGCAGAGCATTGCACAGAGAACGTAGTGAAACCGAATGTGGCACTATTCACCTAGATATGATAAATCTGCACACCACAGTTTTTGAATCCATACTGTTTAGCAAATTCTGTAGTTTACCCTGTGAATTGTCATACTGTTTAGCAAATTCTGTAGTTTACCCTGTGGATCAGGTCAGGATACATAATCTAAAATAGAAAGATACGAATTACTGAGCCAATAACTGAAATATTGTGTAATATTGTATGAAAAATCTGAGTTACAATCTACACAGATGGCATTTTATAAAGATGTTCGGTATTTTTCATAATGGTTAGTGATTGGTTCGGGATATGACTTTATGCTATAAGCTTTTTACAAGTACTGAAAGTTTTAGATTTTTTGGGTAAGGTACCCTGAATAAATTGTTAACTAAATATCTCCAAACCTATCCTGTGTGCACTTCACAGGTATCAATATAAAATGATTTAAATTAAAAATATATTTTTGACAATTTTTTTAATTGGACTCCAGAGTCCCACCCTGAACAAGTACACACACAAGCACTGCCCTGTCATGGATTTCTTCAGACAGCTCGCCTAACATGTTTGTCACTGGTTTGTTTGAAGGAACATCAACTGGTGACTTGCATAGTAAAATACATAATATATATTATAAACACACACACACACAAAGTAGGGAATCAACAGAGACTCACCAGGGAGATTTCATTTTCCACTCCTACTTGTCCTGTTTTCCTACCATGGTAGAATCTGTAACACCTCTCCCAATCTACCTTTTATTTCTGTCCCTCCATCTGCAACTTCCCCTCCCCCACCATCCTATCCTTTTTCCTTCTCTTCCATCCCCTACTTAGCTTTTCTGTTTACCCCTAGCAGCCCTTTTCTTTTCCTTCTCTCACATCTATCCAGTGTGGTGTGGTTACAGCACCAGACTAGGATCTGGGAGATGTAAGTTTGAATCCCCACTCTGCATGGAAGCTTGCTGGGTGACCTTGGACCACTCACATGCTTTCAGTCTAATTTACCTCTTAGAGTTGTTGTGAGGATAAAACAGATGCGAGAGGAACAATGCAAATCACTGTGGGGAAAAAGGTGGCATATAAATACATACATTCTTTCCCCCACCCGTAGTCTCTCCACTTTCTTTGCCTCCCATCCTTCTACCTTACTTTTTCTTCCATGACAGAGTCACTCAGTTCCCCCCCACCTTTTTGCTCCATTCCCTTTTTTGCTTTCCCTTTTTTGCTTCTCCTGTCTCCAATCTTCCTTCTCTCACTCCTATTTTTCCCTTTTTTAGCATATCTCTTTCCTCCACTCCCCCATGCTGACACTAATCAAGACTTAGAAGCCTTGACAAGGATGGTTAGGGGTTGTCTAGCAATATCCAAAATGATCACCAATATCACACACCACAGCTGCACGAAAGCTTGGTGGCATTATTCTCTTAAAGAAGCAGGCACTGCTTTTCTAATTATTAATTCCTTTTTTTTTACATTTCGTATTATTCTAAAAAGCCAGAGGCTTCCACAGAATGCCCAGTTTTAGTAACCTGCAAAAGTAAACAATTTAGCATAAACTGGTTTGCAGACAAATATACAGAGACTGTGGTGGGAATTGCTTTCAATTGTGGCATAAAAACCAACAGAGAATGAGTGAAGCTGGAATTAAAGCTCAGCTCCAAATATTTTTAACTTTGCTTAACCTTTTTGTGGGATTTAATGAAATTAATTTCTCCCCTATACATATAATCTTTAAAAATACCCTTCTATTAGGGCTGAAAGTTCCAGAAACTTCCTCTCTCTTGGTTTTTAAAAGAAACATCTGGCAAGAGAACACTTTAATTTAGCAAGTGCTGCCAAAAAGTGCAAGAGGAAAATCTGGTCTTGAAGACTTTGGAGATCCTATCCACCCCTATAATTTCCTGGTGCTATGATCTTACCTATGTACAGATTCAGAAAGATGTCTAGTTTACACAAACATCTTTTATGGGAAAATGTCACCACAAAGAAAAATGTCACTGTAATTCTCCTGTGATTATTTTCAAAATAAAGACACCATTCATCCAGTGAAAGTTAACATAGCATTTCCAATGTTTATCTCATGAGTTCAGCTACATTAGAATATACTTATAAGAATGTAGGACCATTGTCGAATCCATCGAAAGCACAACCTCATGATGACATTTTGCTGAAGAAATGACCATATAAATGCACCCACACTCAGGATTTCTCAGCATCTGAAGTAACAAAGCCTGGCTTTCATATTAATATGCTAACACAATGGGTAAAGGTTAATGTAATTAAAATACAGTTATTTCTTTATAAATAACATAACAGAATTATGAATTTCATTTCTGTACAAGCCTTCACAATTTAATTGTGAAACAAGCATGCAAAGTTGGGATATTACTTTTCAAAAACAGTTACAAGTACATTAAACTAAACTAGTAAGACAAATAGATTTGTACTAACTTATTTAAGGAAAACTCACTGGTGCTGCAGAAGATTCTTTTTTTAAAAAAACCTTCCGCACATGACACCATGTTCCTGGTAATCGTAACAGAAAGAGGAGCACTTATGATCACTTTAAGTGACCATAAATGCTAATCATAGAAAGTCGATTCTGTTATTTAAAGTAAACAGATGCCAAACCGTCTACCCATTTAACAGACCAATATAAATTAATGACACACAGGACACTGAAATTAAAGCTAATTAGGTAAAGGTCTCTCTTGCTCGAAAGCCAGTCAAATTCAACTCTACGGGGCAGTGCTCATCCCCGTTTCCAAGCCAAAGAGCCAGCACTGTCCGAAGACTTCTCCATGGTCATGTGGTCAGCATGACTAAACACCAAGGTGCACAGAACTTCCCACCAAAGCAGTACCTATTTATCTACTTGCAATTTCTTGCTTTCGAACTGCTAGGTTGGCAGGAGCTGGGGCCAGAGATGGGAGCTCACTCCATCATGCGGCACTAGGGTCTCGAACTGCCAAACTACTGACCTTTCAGTCTGCAATTCAGCGTCTTAACCTCTTAGCCAATCACAAATCTTTGGATACTTAAATCCAGTGACTGGAGCTGTGAATGACCAAGACAAACCTTTCAACAAACCTAAGTGCCCCAGGTTTGCAGAAAAATGTGAAATCTAAAAAAATACATTGGGGGGTTTAAAAAAGGTGAAAACGATAAAAGGAGTGCCTGCAGCTTTAAGCAACGGATTCCCTCAGTGGCTTTTCCTCAGCAACCACAGTATTCCAAGCTGGGTTTCTCTGAGTAAAAGGCAAGGGAGGGGACAAGGCCCTTTCCAGGCCTATTTCGTCCCTTGAGGGAGGACTTATTAGGGCCACGCCTCAGCTACGCTTGCCAGCTCCAGATTAGGAAGTTCCTGGAGATTTTGGGGTGGAACCTCAGGGCAGGGTTTGGGGATGGGAGATGCTTCAGCCGGATATAATGCCCTAGAATCCACCTTCCAAACCAGCCATTTTATCGAGGGGGACAGATCTATGTCATCTGGAGTTCAGTTGTAATTCTGGGAGATCTCCAGGTCCCGCCTGGAGGTTGGCGACCCTAAGCCTGGAAGCAACCTCTGAGTGACTTGATACCACTCAACTTGCATGACTCAACTAGGTCTGGTTGCTTGCAACTGTTCAACAGCAGCCTTCCTATGAAAGCTAGTGTGGAGTAGCACTTAGAGCTTCAGGGGAAAGTCTAGGGAGACCCAAGTTCAAATCCCCATCTTGCTGTGGAAGCTCACTGGTGATTTTGGACCAGTCACATAATTTTAGGCTAACCTATCCCACTGGGTTATTGTGTGGATAAAAAAGACGAGAGGAAAATAATGCAAGCTGCTTTGGTCCCCACTGTCAAGAAAGGTGGGGTATAAATGAAAGTAACAAATACTAAATATAGCTGAAGATGGAAGGTAAGTTGGTGAATGGCTGAGATGAAGAGAAAGAGGCAGGTAAAGGGGAGAGGATATACCAGGAGGAGAAAAGGGGAAATACTGTGGGGAGAGGGGTATAGGGGAAAGTGAGGCATCCCCTCACAAGTCCTTGAGGGTTTCCTACCATGAAAGTGGCCCTGGCCCAGTGGCTGGAACCACAAAACTGTGCCATAGTTTTCCTTGGCAGAGGCTGCCGGGGGGGGGGGGGGGAGGAAAACCTGAAGACAGAGGGACAGATAACGGTAGGGTGGCTTTTTGGTGGGAAGGAAGAAGGAAAGCGGGAGAGGCCATGGGGGCTTTCAGGGAAGGGAAACAGGACATAATGGGGGAGAGGGATATGAGATGCCTGCCTTAAGTCCTTGCAAGTCTCCACTTGTATACTTTTAATGTTCTGAATACCTTTACAACACTGTGGATTTAGCTAACATGTGTAATGCATCTTAAACCACAGACCAACAGATGAATCATACATGTCAAGTCAACAAATAATTTTCCTTCACACAGCCCCTACCAACGTTCTCAAGGAGAGAAATGCTTGGAGAAACACGTGTCAGCCAGAAGCAGGTGATCCTTATGGAGACATGCTTCATTGTGATTTTCATCACCATGATCAACGCTTCGCTCTGGATTCCGCACGTAAACAATGTTAGCAGAGCGCTGCTTGTAGTGCCAATTAAAGTTAGGCAAAGTACAGCATTACAGCTTTAGCATTATTAGTTCAACTGCCATCTCTCAGACCCCAGATTTTCATATTAGGCAAATTATGCATGGTGAATATGCTAATGTAGCATGTCTTGCTGGCACATCTCATTTGTGTTTTACCCAGCAAATGCTTTACTGCTGCACTAGCCAGTGACCCATGACTGGCGGGGGGAAAGAGCAATGGACTGCCATCCCATTGGACTATTTTTTACTGTCATGGAAGGCAACCACTCTCAGATAATCCTGCCACCCTTGTCAAAGAGCTCAGCAACACTTGCTGGAGAAAAGGGCTCCTCTGCCCTACTGCCACTCCTTCTCCTCCTGTAGAATACCACCAGCCACTCATCCACTCTTTGTTAATAGGAGTAGAAAAAGCTGTTGACCAAACTGAAAACACTACAAAAGCCATGTAATGCTCTTGAAGAATTAAGCCAAATGAAACCAGGAAAGGTATTATGCATGAGCACAAAAAGGAGGCAGAAAAGGCAGGAAGCTTGTCTCAACCACAGAGGAGAATGTGCAAGCAACAAAAGAGTGTAATCTGCTTTATGTTTGAAGTCCTCAAATACCAGTCACAGCGCGCGTATAGACAGTAAGCACTTCAATAAAATAAATTACTGTAATGAGTGCACAGAGATATGGAGAATGGAGGATGTCCCACACTAAACTTTCCTTTTACATTTGCGGGTCTTAAGCCTCTCCCCACAACATTTTTAGTGCTCTTCTGCAGCAGTCACACCATACGTCTCCCTTATCTTGTTTGACACATAAAAGCCCAATGTATTGGCACTTTCTGGCTCTCCCATTGGCTATGCTGTGTGCTCCATCAGCCATTGGCCCATCAACTGCCACTCAAGAGTACTCACGTGCCATGGGCTAGGTCTGCTCCTCTCCCCTGCCCACTGCCAGCTTGGCCACTTCCCTGTCAGAATAAACTGACAAAATGGCTGTCTCTCCTGACGAAGACTCTTCTCCTGCTTGGCTCCTCCATGGCTGGCTGGCTACTGAGGTGGGCCAGCGGCCGTCAAACCATTCTCTTCTCCTCCTGCTGTGCAGCTCACTTTCCTCTCAGTGGCTGTTGCTAGGCAACCAAGCTTGGTTCTGTCAGTAAAAATGCAGGGGGAGGGGGCCTTTCCAGGCCTATTTTGGCTTTGTGGGGAACTCATTGGGGCCAGTCCTGGCTAGGGTTCCCAACTGCAGGTTGGGAAATACCTAGAGATTTTGTGGTGGAGTCTACAGAAGCCAGAATTTGGGGAAGGGAGAGGCCTCAGCTGAATAGAATGCCATAGAATCCACCCTCCAAAGCAGTTATTTTCTCCAAGGGGAGAGAGAGATCTGTTGCCTGGAGTTCAGTCGTGATACCAGGTGATACCACAGCCCGTGTGGCACAGCAGCTAGCACTTCAGAGCAAAGTCTGCCAGACCCAGGTTCTTGCTGTGGAAGCTGAGCTGGCGATTTTGGACCAGTCACAGACTTTCAGCCTAACCTACCTCAGAGGGTTGTTGTGCAGATCAAAACGGGGAGAGGAGAATGATGAGAGCTGCTTTGGTCCCCACTGTAGAAAAAGACTGTACTCTTCCTAGGTAGAAGCTGCAGGGAGGGGGGAGGAGGTGGAAAGCTGAAGTCAGAGGGGCAGATAAAGGTAGGATGGTTGTCTGGGAAGGATATAGGGTTGCCAACTCCAGGTTAGGAAATTCTTGGCTATTTGAGGGGTGGAGCCTGGAGAGGGTGGGGTTTGGGGAGGGCAGGACCTTAGACAGGTACAAAGCCATAGACTCCACCCTCCAAACAAGCCATTTCCTCCTGGGGAACCATTGCTGCCAATCTCCAGGTGAGGGCTGGAAATCACTCAGAATTACAACTGCTCTTCAGGTAACAAAGATCAGTTCCCCTGGAGAAAACGATGAACTCTGTGCCATTATACCCTGCTGAGGTCACTACAACAAATTGACGCTGAGTTCCCAAGGCCAGGGCACCTGCCCAGAGCCTCTTTCTAGAGCTTGTTGTATTTATTTCCACAACAGGCCTTATTCCTAGTGGATAATAAAACCCAAGTATGGAATGTATTCAGGGGGTATCCTGTGCTCCTGCCAGAAGTAATCTTGCTATCTCCTTTTTTAAAAAAGATTTATTTATGAGTTTTCCAGTAGTGTATCAGGTTACATAATTTACATATATCTACAGTTGAGTCTATATTTTCCATATCTTATTTATCCATTTATACAGGCACGTCCATCTTGCATTAAAATATTATCATCTTTCCATTGTAACATTAAGCTTAACTTATCCATTTCAGCGATCTCTAATAGTTTACAAATTATATCTTCTCTTGTAGGGAGTCTTTCTTGCTTCCAATTTTTGGCTAATAAAATTCTAGCAGTTGTTAACATATAAGTTAAGATATATCTTTCATTCTGCTTATAACATTCTGGAATCATATTTAATAAAGCGATTTCAGGGGACATATTCAACGTTATACTCATGAAGTAATCTTGCTATCTTCTTAAAGCTTCTGAAGATTTTGTCCATCAAGAGTCAATTCACTGCCAATTCCCTTCATCTATCAATTCTAGCAAAGTCCTCCTCCCTCTCCTTTCTTGGTCAGTACAGAAGATAGAAAAACATTTCACTGCTTCCCTTGTTTGCTGCTAGACCATATACTTCAATGGTCAGAACAAAAGAAGAGTAGGAAGAAGGAATTTTACTAACGTTCCAGGAGACATAACTTTCTTAATTTTTCCAGTATCAAGAACTAAAAGACACTGAGCAACCACTTAACAGAAGCATGACAACTGCCACAGAACCTACATGTAACTCTTGTGCAAGAGTTTGCAGAACACCACTTACTTGTGTTTTTTCTTCCAACTCATTGATCCATCTCAACATAACTTTAATGCAGCAGAAGTGATTTTTTTTTTTTATGCAAGAAAAAGACCACGGTAGCAACTTGCACTAACTTAAGTCAAGTTCAACATACCTGTACTTGTGTTCCTAGTGACTAGAGACAGGCAACCACTAGGAGTTGCACAAAATGTTGTGCAAGCAGAATTGTGTTCAGTCCATGTAAGTTCTCACTCATGCATCATGGGATCCAAGCCTATACATACACACATATAATATAAATAAAATGCAGAACGACCAGAAGCATGGGAATGGCATACACACACATCCATCACTGCTGTGCTCACTGCTGCCAACACGATATCAAGCTCAACAGGAAAATGGGCAAAGGGCCTTTAAATGACTCGGGGGGGGGAATAGCAAGTGGTTTAGCTGCATCTCCCCACCACGGGAATGGAAGAAGGTCCTCACAGACATTCTTCCCACACTCATTCCACAGACCCCCTTTAAACTGAAGAAAGGCAGGTCTAATTTGTATCCAGTTTAAGGGAGAATGCCCCAGGAAATCCACAAATCATGGTCAGAATGTGCATATGGTGTCTGTTATGTAGATGATCCCCTTTAATCCAGGGGCTTCCTGTTTTCCATGGAAGGGGGAAAAACCTCTTAATACAGGAGCCACCTGAATCAGAAAATGAAGGCAGGTCCATTTTTATTAATGTTCAGCTCTATTTATTTTTAATGGCATGCTCCATCTTCCGTGGTTCATGGGGCAAAGCATTTCATCCCAGAGCTGCTAACATCCTTCAGACAAACTTTCAGAATAAATACAGAATGCTGGATTACAACAGATATGCTAAAGATATTCCACAACAGCATGTTGCCCAGTCCCCTCCCTTCCATTTTATACCCATGGTGCCCCTGCCTCATCCTGCAGATAGTCTTCCCTCCTGACACAGGTCGATGAGTCCCACAGTGATCTAGAGCTAATGAGCTGAAGCCATCATATAAACACAGAGGCATATAAAACTCTGCTGTTAGTTTCCACTGCCCAGTGCAAGATCTATCCACTACTGCTCAAGGGCATGATCTCAAAGCACACGATACAGCCACAATGTGAAAATTAACTAGGTCTGCTTGTTAGTGACTATATGGGAAGTGCCTGAGAATCCTATGTATGCAGCATTCAATTCCACAGGAGCAAGACAGCATACAAATGTTATAACAAATAAATCCCTCCCTTGACATCCTTCTCCACTAATAGAGGTTTTCCATGGATGCATTAAGAGTTCTTTTTTCCCCAGGGAGATATGCACAGAATTAAAAAAGAAATAAAGAAACTGTAGAAAAACATTCCAGTGTAATGTTTTCCACATGAAAAATAAACATGGAAGACATTATACCAGAGCTAGCCATGAAGGGAATTATCATCTCAGCAACTGTCAAAAGGAAGCAAGGCTTCACATTCTATAAAATGTCGCTCAAGCTTAAAAAACAATTCATAAGACATAAATGGCCATAAGCTACATTTTAAGAAAAACCAGACATTATATGCACAGAATCTCTTGGGGATACACCAGCAATGGTCAAGGCTAATGGGAATCAGGCACCAGTTTCTCTGCTAGTCATGGACATCAAGTTTTCAAGCTCACTTTGGACTTCACCTAGACTTAACAATTCAGATAAAGCTGACAATTAATTTATCCTTCACAGTTTGCCCATCCTTAGGAACTTTACTGAATTTCCCACTGTTTCAACATAAAAACCCCACTATTTCAGTATTAATTTCTCCCTTGTGTAAATCAAACCTGAGCCTTTACTTTCATACCATTTTCTGTTCCTTGGCTGAATCCTTCCCATTCAAATTAACATGTTTTTAATCATTATTCTTGAGTTATTCGTGTATCAATGGTGTAAAAATAGCAACAAACAAACAAACCAGGACTAAATAATACAAAAAAAAATTAAAAGGCATATTTTCCCATCCCTACTTCAGTCTATTCAGCTCCCATACAAGTAAATTGTGCAGGCTGATCACTTTTTGTGCCCCTGCCTGTGCATTATCCATCTCTTAAGGACAGCAACATTACTACCCCCAAAACCCAGGCTAAAAGTAAAACTTTCCCACAAATGTTAAAATCTAGCAAGAACACACCGCAAAGGCCACTGTAGTGTTGTGACTAGAGCCTGGGAAAACCAGGTTCAAATGTCAGCTCAGGACCTAATTACATGTCCCTATGCCGGGCAGAGGAAATGTGATCAGAGGTTCCATCCTTCCCAAGCATGTGCTTCCTAAAGTAGGCTGGGGACTGCAGCATGTGGAGAGTGGAGGCTTAGGCCTTCCCCTATTATATTTTCTTGATCTGAAATGAACCAATGGGTACCCATGAGGGCTGCCAGCCCCATGAGGGCTGCCATCCCCAGTCCCAGGGAATGGGGCAGGGGAAAAACGTAAGCTCCCTCTTTGCATGTTGTGGTCCCCATTAGAATTGGCCCCACATACCTGGAAAGCATGGAGCTCCAAAATGCACCTCTGGAGTCAACCAGGGAAATGTTACTGGGGAGAACACGTAGTTAGGCCCTCAGCCATGACGTTTGCTGGGTGATCTTGGGTCAGTCACACTTTCTCAACCTAATCTACCATACTGGGCAGTTATGAGGACAAAACAGGAGGACAAACCATATACTCCAAGCTGAGCTCCTTGGAAGAAGGTTAGGGTAAAAATGCAGTATTTATTTATTTAGAAGCTTTGTATGCCACTTCTCCAGATCTCCTCGAGTACGTTCACAACTAAAACAGTAAAACAAAACTAAGCAAACAAGAATAAAACCAATCACAAAAACAACAAACCCTCCCCCCCAAATCAATATAAAACAGCCAACCAATCACCATCATTTTAGGCTGATATGTTTATATGCCTTAAAAGCACATAACATTCGCTTCAAGGTGCTGATGCTTACCTTTATAGCCCTTTATGGTCAGGGGCCTACATCCCTGAGGGACCACCTTTCCCCACATGTCCCCCCGAAAGCACTGCGATCAGGGTCACAAAATAGGCTGGCCCTCCCTGGTTCAAAGATGCCAGGCTGGCGATAACCAGGGCCAGGGCTTTCTCAGTGGCAACTCTGCTCTGGTGGAATGAGCTCCCAGAAGAGATCAGGGCCCTGCGGAACCTCACACAGTTCTGCAGGGCCTGCAAGACGTAGCTCTTCCTCCAGGCTTTCAACTAGGAGCTGCCACCAATAGCTGAAAGGTAGAGCACCCTGCCTCCTGGAGCCATTACCAACAGTCTGTGCTACCCGTATAGGGATAGATCTGTGGACCGATCACCAGATTATGCTATTGACTGATGGCCGCCAGTGTTTAATAATCGGCTTACTTTAGTAGCATTTCATGTTTATAGCACCTTTTAATGTTGGAATGCTTTAGATGTTTTTAAGACTGTTTAAATTGTTATTGATGTGTTTATTCTCTTATGTAAGCCACCCTGAGCTGGCCTTGGCTGGGAGGGCGGAGTATAAATTTGATAAATAAATAAAACTGAACAATCTAAAATGATGATGGTTAATCAGTCAGGCAAAGAACAGACCATAAAACAGCTAAAAGACAGAACCCCTTAATTAAAAGCCTGGCTAATGAGAAATGTTTTAGCCTTGCACCAGGAGGAAAGTATTGTAGATGCCATGTGAGCCTCAAGGGGACGGGGCATTCCACCACTGAAAAGGCCCTGCCTCCGGCTGCCACCAGCCTTTCCACTGCAGGCACAGACACAAGAGAACAGGGCTTCAGCCCAGGAGATCAACGGAAGACTGGAAAATGTAGGAGCAACTAGTCCTTCAAGCACCCTAGCCCCAAGCCCTTTAGAGTTTTATAAGTAAGAAACTGCAGTAAGAATTATGCCCAGAAACACATGGGCAGCCAATGTAAATCTTTCAACACAGATGTCATATGGTTCCTGTATCCATTCCCTGACAACAACCTGACTGCCACATTCATTATTCCCAGAGAAAGCAAACCAAGAGCATGTCCTTTTATATATGCAGGGACCAGAATGTTTTAAGACAGCCTCATGGTTGTCATGGTAACCACAAAGACCTGAGCTGCTCCCATCAGGTCAGTATCAGCATGAACACTGAAGCCCCCCAAAACAATAAGCCTCAAGGTCCTCAATGCTAAATCCAAGACTGCCTCCATCAGCTCAGGCAAGGAGACAGTTGAGCAGTGAGCTGGACAGTAAAAAAAAATTCCCTATTCTGTCCTGATCCCCCAGAATCAGGAACATACACTTAGAACTGGTACTCTGGGTCACAAAGTGCCTGGTGAGTGCCACAGAGGCTCAACAGACCACAGCCATTCACACCAAGCCTAGGCTGATGCTGTACTAGGAAATTTGGGAGAAAGCAGCACAGGGAAAGAGCCACCCCTTCCTCTTACTCCACCAAGGTCTCTGTAATACATACCAGGTCAGACTGACCTGGCATTCAGCAGCAGCACATTTAAGTTCAATGATCAGCATGATTAACAGGATACCCCTGGATTAGAGAAGGACTGGAGGAAGGGCTGGCCACAACTTGGTGATTCTCTCTTTCCCTCATTCCCTCATTCAGCCCGTCCTTCTCTCACCACCACATCTCTCTCTGCCCACCAGTACCTCAACAGCAGACCCTCATCTGCCTCCCCTCAGCATACCAATAACCAGGTACATAACAGTATAAAATCCCTCCATTAGATACTGGTGGGCCACAGGGGAATACAGTTGATCTATGAATTCTTGTCTGAGGATGTTGAATGGAATCTCCTCCTGAACCACCTGCGATCCACTTCCAGTCTTCTGGACTTCAAACACTGCGGCTGATGACAGTGTTCCAGCATGATAAGCTGGTGCTGCTTGTGGGGCCACAGGTTAAGAACCTAAGACCAAGAGCTCTTCAGCCCAGTAGTCAGTTAGGATGCACTAGTGCAGTGCAACAACCATGTATGTGAGAGAAGTAGTCAATAGTCCAAATCTTGTTTCAGCCATACATTCACTGGATGGACTAAAGCAAAGCATTAGCTCACAGCCCCCTGCAATATGATAATGGCTGCATCCAAGGAGGCCCATACATGTGTGGGAAACAGTTCCAGTCACCAGGAAGTGTTACCTATTTTCTGTTCCAACTACAATGCTCAGTGCTTAATTGAATTCCACTCCTGACATTCAAGAGCAGCTTTGTGAGTGGTTATGGTGAGAAGGGGAGAGCTGAAAAAACCCACTGCGCAAGTAGAACATTGTGATCTTTGGAATTCATCCGACAATACTGACATAGCCAAGTTGTTGAAAGGTATGCAATATGGTGATAATGCCACCAATTTACATTTCAGAGTTGTTTTTAAGTATCACTGCAATGACACAATGCTGTCTGTTATTCTGAAATATTACTTTGAAACAGATTACTGTTTAGCATTCTATGGACATACCCAGCACTCAATCCCATGCTTAAAACGAAGCATCTAAAAATTGCAAAATTTTAAGTAACATTAAATGAGGTAGCTCAATCTTAATAGATAAGAGTACAAGGATTCATAACAAGTCATTTGTTTGGTATTTTTAACCTCTAGATTATTAACATCCACTGCTTCCAACAAAACCATTAACAGAACCAACACTTCAGTCTCTGAACATTGTCCCATAACTACTTTAAGCAACTTCTGCTTGAGATCAGCACTACATGTATGAATTTAGCAAAGCTGGAATTCCGTCATTCATTTTCCGATAAACTGAAAGCAGCAAAGCCTAAGAAGACACAGACCCATGTGGAAATCATAAGGAGAACATTTAAGAAGATTCAGAGATCCCTGGAAACCATTACAGCAAATCCAAGCAATATGCACAATTTAAAAATAAAATCTTTTCTGTTCCAGCCCTTCAGTTCAAACACATGCGTTGTTGTTCTTCAAGAAAAAAATAGAACCCTGTTCTCTCTACCATAAGAAAACCTAAATGTCAAAGGTTTAAGGTGGCCTGCACAGTAGCTTAGGTCTGTGATGGGGAGTGAGACTAAACTCCAGACACCCATGAAGCCAGGCAAGTCACGGAATTTGTTTTCATATTATCTTCATCCGGGACCGGGTGCGAGGGGGGCCAGAGGGAATCTTTGCCAGTGATGGTTCTGGAGAGCCTTGCAGCAGCTGTTGCATCACACTATTATTGTAAGGAGTTCAAAATTTCCCATGCCTGTTTACTGGAAGTAGGTCCACTAAGTTCACTGGAACCTCCTTTTAAACTAAATAGATTGCAGTCTAAAAGTCACTGAAATGAAATGTCATGTTTTGCAACCAACCAGTTTTTGCTCCAGTTTCCTCTCTAATCTGAATAACAGGAGCACTGCAATCCTACACACACTTACTTGGAAGTAAGTCCCATTGAACTCTGTGCCATTCACTCCTGAGCAAAAGTATTTACAATTAGCTGCCTACCATTTTCCTTCTCACCTTGACACAGAGAGTACTTCGTCTTTCTGTGTCATGCCTCTGAGGATGCCAGTTACAGCTACTGGCAAAACGTCAGGTCCTACAATGCCAAGACCATGGCCATACAACCCGGAAAATCTACAGCAGCTAATTATACAACAAATTGGCAGCTGGGTCTGGGTAGTGAGATGCATGTAACCCAAAATGAGTAAGTAAAATTTGACTCTCTGCAGAAAGATCTTCTTGAATAAAAAGCAAGTGGCTTGTCCATGCTGTTTTGTTGAATTATTTTTTAACTCAATTTGTTCCAAAGAGCTTTAATTAGTACAAACCACGTAGTTCCATCATAATGCAGGAATGAAGCCTGTTCTTCCATTGGTGTTGCTTGGTGATGCCTTCTCACAGGACAACTGAATAAGCTCCAGAAGCACCTTCACGTAACATCAGAACAATGTGAGCTCTAAAGGCAACAGAATGCAAAGCCTCCATAGCAGACAGAAATATTCGTGTGTGTAATTCTAAGAAATAGGGCAGAAAGCCATGCCACAGGAACTGCACATAGTGTAGAAAGACTGCATGTCATGTGTGAAATCTTTTCCTAATTAACATGCACATTCCTTGAATAGCTCATTTTCAGTGAAATTCTTCCACAACCAGAGTGACTAAAACCAAAAACAAAATGCTTCCAGGATCACCTTTCCACACACCAACCACAAGCCCCCAGGATGTGACCCCAGACTCCCCACTGCACTGGAAAATGTATGGATTTATAAGTCTGCTTACTGTCCCTAGCATTTACTCTTTACAACAGGGCTAGGAAAGATGGCTTGCACTATGTGCAGAGTAAGTGATGGGGGGGAAACATATTTACATGTTGGGGAAGAACTCGTGCATTACACAGAAAGAAAAAGGACTGCTGCCTAAGTAAACAGAGGCAGGAGCAAGTGAAATATCTGCATGTCAAGAATCTCAGAAGCAATGCCACATCTGGAATAGCCACCCTCCAAAAAGTTGAGAGGGAAACCCAGGGACAAGATATGAAAACACTGTCCACTGTCCGTTTTCTTTTCAGCCCATTGCAAGAGCCAAGGCATCCCAGTCATCTTCTCCTTGCCCCCCTATAGTCCCTGCACCCCCACCCCCTTTGTCCCAGCTGCAGCTAATCTACCCTCCCCTTCTTTACTTGCACGTATTCAAAAGCCTCCTGGCATCCATTGTCATGCAATCTCCATTTCATTCAACAGTCAACTTTCCATCCCTTTCCCGACCCCCGTTTGAGGATAGGCCCCTTTCCCCAACATTGCAAGGCCAGTGGAAAGGAGGAGGAGAGAAACAACTCAAACTGGCCCCCTGGCGAGAAAAGCCCGGCTCGCCTTCCCCAAGCCGGATCTCCGGATATTAACCCGGGGCCATGGCTCGGCTATTAATAACATCCCGGGAGGGAGGCTGAGCGGGATGCTCGAGGAATCGTCGGGCGGGGGTGGGGGAGGGAGGCTGGCCGGACGGCCCCGGGCCGGCGGGGCTCCGGGCTCACCTGCGTGGGGCATGGTGATGGTCTCGTTGGCGTTGCTGGAGCCCACGTTGTAGATGACCACGGCCGAGGCGTTCTGGGAGGCGGCGTGCCGGATCTTATCCTTGAAAGTGCAGTTGCCTTTGGGGATGAGCGCGATCCAGCTCTTGCCGGGCCCCGGCGCGGGGAATCTGGCGTTGGGGTCGCAGGCTTGCCGGTCGGCGGCCGAGGCGGTCATCACCACCTGCCCCCGGGCATCCTGCTTGGGCGAGTGTTCCCCGTAGCGGCCGCACTCGCTCTTCTCGCTGCGCAGCTCGCCGCCGCCGGCCTCGGGGTAGGTGATGTTGACGAAGGCCGTGTACCACTCCTCCTTCTCGGCCACGGTGAAATCCAAGCAGAGCAGATGCACGAAACAAAAGGAAAGCAGCCATGTTGAGAGAGCCAGACTGCGGCACGCTTGGATCACAGACACTGCCATCTTCGCCTGCCTGCGCGCCGCTCTGCATGGGAGGGAGGGAGGGAAGGCGGGAGGGAGGGAAGGAGCGCGCGCGTGGATGTGCGTGGGGACACGCCGCCGGCCCCGCACCCGGCAGCCCCAGGCCGAGGGACGCTTCACCGCTGCAAGCCAGCCGGCATGCGTCCCAGCCAGCCAGCCAGCCGGCCTCCTCGGGGGGCGCACAAGAAACGGCTCTCGCTTGGCGTCCCCTCGCCCGCCTTCCTCGCCGCCTTCTGGCTTTTTAAGGGCGGCCGGCGCGCGCGCCGAGCGCCGCTTGCAGCCCCAGCAGGGTTCCTGCCATAGGCTGGCGGAGGAAGGCGGCCTCTTCGCTGCTCAAGAAGGAAGAGCCCCAAAGAAGCGGCTGCTACCGCCGCCCGTCCTACTCCTGCTGCTGCTCCCCCGCTCCCGCCTGCTCCTGACCTCCCCATTCCTCCCCTCGCCCAGCCTGCCTGGATTTACAGCCAGCGGAGATGTCGTTTGGTGTTGGGGGGGGGGGCGAAGGCGGCTGGGCGGGGGTCGCGCGCAGGAAGAGCTTCGGCGTGATGTCAAGAGCGCCCGCTGGCTGGCTGGCTGGCTGGCTGGCTCGCTGGAGAGGCTGGGGGACGACACCTGCCGGCAGACGGAGACAAGGCACCCGGAGTGGGGAAACTGATTGGAGCTGAGGACTTTGAGGTGTTTTCACTCGTTCACTACATCACTCGGGCCCTGCTTACAACTGGATGTAGGCCACGATTTAAGCCCTGTGTGGGGGCGCTACAGTTGCCCTGCATTTTTTAAATTACCAACAGCGTGTGTTGGGTACATTTGCACCCTGACAGGCTGCACTGCACCCGCCCAGCATATGCTAACCCAGTAGCTAGTATGCTATTCATACAAAAACAGCAGTAAACGTGTTCGAATATAGCCTGGTACACAGGGCAATGAAAGTTTTGTCAGTGGCCCACCATCCTGAATCAACCAGGACTCAATGACTGCATCATCATTATTGTAATCTCCAACTGCTGCCGCATCTTTCTCACACTGTTCCTCCAAGGAGCTCTGAGCACAGGCCCATCGCTACAGTGGGGCATCTCAGGGCTAGGCCCCCTGACTTACTGGCAAGGCCCCACAACTTCCCATCCAGCCCAGGGTCCCCAGGTGGCAGCTGGTGCGGGAAGGAGCCAAATATTCCTTTAATTCAATTAGCCAGTGCCCCCTGAGAAATTTAAATGTCCCCAACTTTAAAAAATCCTGGCTACAGACCTGTCCGAGCAACATTTTATCATTGCAACAACCTTGTGAAGTACTTTAGGCTGAACAAAAGAGTGTCTGCCCAAGTTTAGGGAGCTTCATGGTAGATAGGGATTTGAATTCAGGCCTCCCCAGTCCTGGTATGTGACCCCAAACACCACACCTCTTTTCCGAGTTTGGCTCCTGTAAGCAGTCTTCATTCAGAACTGCCCCACAATCTTTGTTCAATATTTCACTCTTTTGGTAAAGGCTGCTAAAAATACTCTCACCTTAGTGTAAAGGTAATCTTTTATCCTTCAGGTCTGTATCTGGTTTACTGTTGCTTTTTCACTAAGGCAGGTTCAACTTTTTCTCTTTCTAAGGGTAAATGGGGGCAGCCTACAAACTATGGACTACCTATCTCCTATTTATGGGGAAAGCACATGCAGACCAAGACAAGAAGGATGAGAGCAGTAGTATTCCAACTGATTCAGAAGTGTTATATCACCACTTAACGAGTGAACCCCATGGGAATTAAATTTGGAAATAAGGAACATAAGGTGAGGTGGGAAGAATGAAAACAGAGCATGTCAAAAAACAGCAGGCACGAATCACTCCCTAGTTATGATGTGTAGGTTTGGAACAATTGTTCTAGATCAAACAGCACCAAAAGAGATTTCATGTTGCCTTTGATCACATTCAGCACAATAGTTTTCAATGGAGAGTCTTCACACATACAGCTGTGAGTCATAAGGTGGTGAATCACCCAACAGTATTTGTGTGAATCAGCCCTTTGGGAGCAAGCTCTTGTACCCAAGAATGTAACCTGTCATACATATCACGAACACAGCCTCTGCTGTTAGTCAGAGACTGGAGGAGGCTACAAAACCATGACTGCAGCCGATTTTCCTTCCAAACACAAGCTTGAATGATTATTGACATTTTTTGCAGCAATAAGGTTACATCTTAGTATTAAAAGAGTTAGTAAAACAATATACTTGCAGAGTTCTTGTTTTTCACATTGTTCTGTATTAGTAAATTAGATATTATGAGAGAACTTTCTGAGCATCTTCTTTATTTCAAAGAGCCATTTATTAGAGTCCTTCTGCCCTTACTTCGGCTTTCTGTCTCTAAAATCATATACAGTTTTCATTGCTCCCGCAACCGCTTCTGCAGCAGAGTCCTCATCCGTTCCCGAGGCAGCTGAGTCACTTGACTTATTTTCTTCCTCTTTAGATTCTTCCCCCGATCCCAGCTGACGTCTCAAGAACTCCTTGGCTTTGAAGATAGAGTCTATCTTCTCCCTTCTATCATTGATTTTAAAGATGACACCTTCAGGAATCACCCACCTGTACTGTATACCGTTGGTTTGAAGAAAAGTAATTAACTCCTTGTAGCTCTTTCTCTTCTGACGAATTTCAAATGGAATGTCTTTTAAAGTCTTTTTTTTTTTGGTAAACAAATTTTATTTTTCTTAGGAATTCAACATATAGAAATCAACCATTTCTTCCTTTCCATTGTCTACCCCATTCCCATTTCCTCCCCTCCCTCTGGTGGCTTCCCGCAATGCTTCCCCCCTCACTCCACATTACTTTACATCATCTATTATATCATTTTCTTATCATTACAATCTTAAGATAACTTCATTTGACTTAATATTGCTCTAAACATATTAAGTTTTGTTTCACATCCCAGTTCTTTTCCAAATATATTTTAAAGTCACTCCATTCTTGAAAAAACACATCATCTTCTTTGTTATTCAACTTTTTCGTAATTTTATCCATTTCTGCCATGAACAGAACTTTTTGTATCCAGTCTTCAATTTCTGGTACTTTCTCTGTTTTCCAAAATTGTGCATAAATCATTCTCGCAGTTGTAATTAAGTACCAGAATAAAGTATTTTTAGTCGTATTGATTTCTTCCATTTTTAATCCCAAAAGCAGAATTTCTGGTGTCTTTTTGAAAGAGCATTTCAGTATTTTTTGCATTTCTTTGTGGACTTTTGTCCAATAGTCTACAGCTTTCTCGCAAGTCCACCACATATGGTAAAATGAGCCTTCAT